>NW_012114733.1:7260916-7339620 GCF_000951035.1 Colobus angolensis palliatus | reverse complement strand
ATATTTAAGTTGGATTTCGCCCAAAGAATTTTGAGCATCCAAAGAAATTTGAGCAACATATGAGATATTAATATTTTTTTCTCCTTTGATGTGTTAACATAGTGTATTATTTGACTGCATTTCCTAATAGTGAAACAAGCTTACATTCCTGAAATAAATGTCACTTAATCATGTTTTATCAGTTTTTTATTACAATGTTGGATTTTGTTTGCTAATGCTTTATTAAGTATTTTTACATCAATATTCATACATGATATTGGTAATAATTTTCTATTTACATTGTCATTTGCATACTTCATTCTAAAAAATAATTGTAATACTCTGGAATAAGCTATAGAGCCCTCAATCTATCTGGTCTTTGAATGTTTGGTAGAATTTCCCTGTGAAACTATCTGAGCCTGGTGCTTTCTTGTGAAGTAGCCCCCTTATAATTTTCTTTATTTCTTTGATGTCAGTTGGTTTCTTTAGATAGAGTAAATTTGTCTCTTTAAATCCAGTAAATTTCTTTAGGAAAGTGTTCAATTCATACAGGTTTCAGCATTTCAATTCAACATTTATTAGCATACATGTTGGCAAATGAGTGTCTAATTAGTTTTTTATAATTCTTCTGTTTCAATGATATTTCCCCTTGCTAATTTCTTATTTTGACTATTTGTGCTTTCTCCCTTTTATTCTTCATTAGGTTAATTAGCAGTTTTTATATTTTGCTAAGTTTTTCAAAGCCCAGCCAGGCTTTTGACTTATTAATTATATCTACTTTTATTTATTTTTCTCATTTTTTTATTTTGCTTTACATCTTGACATTTTCTAGGTTTTTCAGTTGGGAATTTAATTTGTTAATTTTCATTCTTTCAGTTTTATTGATAAAAGTGTTTAGGGCTATGAATTTGCCTCTAATCACTACTTTAGCATATATCATATATTCTTTTATCCTCATCTCCACTTGATTTAGTGTTAGATATGCAGCTAAGTATATTAAATCCTCATCATCAGTCCTTTAATGAACATCATCTACTCATGCCTTAGTGGGTTTCTAGTAGATTCTCAAGAAAGTTTCCTGGATACAAATTCCTACACTTGCATATCTAAAACACACACACACACACACACACACACACAAAACGGTGCTGCTCTACTGTTGATGTACTGTTTACTTTTTGTAAACAACAAACATTATGTTTTTGAATATCCAAAGCCAGCCTAGTTCTTTTTACTTTGTAAGATATTTTATCTTTTCACCTTGTAGCTCTGAGGATTGTTTTTAATCTTTATAAATTCCAACAGTTTTACTCAGATAGGTCTCAGAGTTAGTAGTTATGGGTCAATATTCCCTGAGTTCTTTCAATATGTAGATTCTGATCTTTTATTTACAGAAATAGGTTTTTATAGTTTTAAATATGAACTTGTTCCATTGTTTTACATATCTCTTTCTAGAGATCTAACTGGATTATTTTTGCTACATTTTATTTCAAATACTTTCTTAGTCTTTTAATATATTTTATTTTAAAATTTTATTCATTTTTTAAAATTTCTTTTTGTTTTTTGTCATCTTGGTTGTTTTCCTGATTTTCTTCAATATTCTCCTTAAATTTTCATTTGAATCTCTTATTCCTTAGAGACTTTCTAAATTAGTCTTCATTTTTTTTGTATAACTTAGACTTTTATGTTTTCCTAAAGTCAATCAACTTTTATTTTAGTTCTGCTTATTTTGCATTCATTTCTGTTCCTGGTGTTTTCATTTCTGTTTCAAAGTGGTGTACTGTATTTCACAGCCAAAAATGCTTATTTGAGGATATTTCATTTAGTTGCATATAGTGGATAAAATTTTTGTCATCTAGATTAATTTGATTCTCATTTTCTTCTGTATTTTTATGGTGGTGATAGATCATTGAAGACTGCTTGTGCCTCTACATTTCTGTGTACAGGGCTGGTGGTTTAGGTTTGAATTGGTTTCAGAGATTCCTAGTTCAAGAGTTCTGTCTTATGTCAGGGCAGTAAAATACGGTTGACAGGGTTTTTGCTGTTGTTGTTGTTGCTGTTGTTTTAAACAGGACTGTAGGGTAGGGTTACTTGTCCTTTGCCTTTTTTCTTTTGGCTTGTAGGACTGCAAATGTGCTCTCTTTTTATTTCGATTCAGCATGTAGCTTTGAAAGAATTCCTGTCTTTTTAAAATTGTTCTCCTCAAATGTTAACTTTCCAAGACTTCCTCTTGAAGCACTGTGTACAATTTTACCTTCCTCCTGGTTGTCAGTTTCCTGATCCAGCAGATCACTTTTTTTTTTCTCTTTTTATGGTGATGGTTTTAGATCAATATCAGGCCTGCTCTAAGTCTTCCTTCTCCATTCCAATCAATTTTTCAGAGACTACCCTTGTACTTCACAAGGACTCTTGGAGGAGGACAAGAGATAACTCACAGAGATCTGGTGTTCATTTTTGTAGCTGCAGGTCTTTTGAAGTTTGGACATTATTTGTCTTCTTCTTATGCTGAGAGCATGAATTTTATTTCTTCTCATTGTTATTTAGGTGTTGGGAATATGTTGGGAGATTAAGATTTACACCATCACTATTACCTTGGTTACCCGTCAAATTAAAATGTTTAATAATATGCCACCACATAAAATATTTCTAATGACACTCTGCTGTGAGAGCTCTAGTTTTCTACCCTGGTCATAATACGTACCTCAAAACATGCTTTATCTAGGAAGTGGTTGGTGCATAGCATTATATTTGATTGACACAGGAAAGCTGGGTATCCTAGAATCATAGAAGATTGATATATATTTGAGGGTCATTCCAAAGAGATGCCCACAACCCCAGCAGTTAACCAGCTGGAGGTGCAACGTGTGAGAGAAAATAGGAAGCAGAATGTTGAGGAGCAGTTACATAGCACATAGGTGTCCAATGAGAAGACCTACCCAGAGTAGAAAATATATTTGGTAGTTACCCTCTGAAGGCTATTATAAAAAGATAACCATGGCTTCATGGTTCCTTCTAGACTTCACTACTCTACCTCTCATGCCTCAGTTCCTCTGTGTTGTCTCTTGTCTCACTCTATTAGTATTGTGTTATTGATATCTTTAAAAGAAATTTCATTCCATGAGTGTTAGGGATAGTGGTCTCCATAGAGACAACCAGGAGTAACCAGGACCAAGTCAAGCAGTGAAGGGGCAAGAATGTACCTTTTCACAAGGTTAGGTACTCTTAGGTCAGCTAAGTACTGACATCAGTCTCTGTGTCTCTTAGGTCAAATCATCAAGAGTAAAAATTGTATAAAATAACTGATTTTTTTTATTACTGTTGGGTAGTATAATGGTGCAGGCACTGAAAGGTGCTCAACAAATAATTGTAAATGAGTGAATAACTATCAAAATTTATAAAAATGACCATCAGATATCATAATCCTCCTACTTGCCAATAGAAAATGCTGCTTTGCAAAAGGTTTTTTAAAGCCTACTGTTCTACATTAAACAATAAGTTACTGTTTGGGATCTAAGCCCCATGAAGAAACTTCTCTGGCTTTCTAAGGAACTTGATTTATTAGAAATCATAGGACCCTTTTGAGAGATGAGTGTTATCTACAAATTGCAAATACGTTTTGCCCCACATGAATTAACAAAAACCATAGCAATACATTGAAGTAAGAGCCAAGGGACAAAAGAGTGGAAGGACCTGGAGATTATTTCCAAAACACAAACTGATGGTTCATTGAAGTAGACATTGCGAATTAACTCAACTGCTTCCCTTTATTTCTCACATTATTATTTTAAAGTTCAGGCACAGGTTATCTGAATAATTTGCTCTAAGAGGGACAAAATTAACTAATAAAAGCAAAGAAGAATTTGACTGATTTATAACAAAGATTGCAGACAAACTGGCTCACTGTCATACGGCTGAGAAAATGTGATAAATTATTGGTCCATATTTTCCAAGAATAAAAGTATACTTTCTGCTCCAAAAGCTGTATAACTATATTCACCAGGTCCTACTGTATATCTTCCTAGGAAACAGAAATTATAAAGACACAATCCCAAACCTGAAAAATCTGAAAGGGAAGAGCCACATCAGAATCTGGGAAGGCACAAAGAAAGCAGGCCATACTACTAAAATGCTTCAACCTAGAGAACATATTATCATTCTAACTGGAACTTCAAAGAATCAAATGCTTTATGGTGGGGGGCAGAGGGCCAAAGATTTCCTGTAAATGGAAAAGAAAAATCACGACTATTCCTGGGAGTCAAAAGATAAAAATCATATTAAATTGGTTAAGAGAATGCATTCTAAATATCGTCTATGAAGACTGGTGGAGAAAGTAGAGTTGACCATTGGGAGGACTGAGCACCAACCCTGGCTCTTTATGAACTAGCTAGAGGAGTCTGCCAATGTTTTCCACCTCTATGAACTCCAGTCTCTTCTGATGATATTCTATAGATTAAAAACTTAATGTTCATTGCCTGTAGTTGACATGTTCTCTGCTTTTTTGATCTGCTAGCCTTGACATCTAAGAAACAGAATTCATATACTGAAGGATTTGCTATCTGTGGAAACAAAACAAGAAAACTTACTTCTCTGAGAAAGAAAAAAATATGAAATCAGAAGTGAATGCCCTTGTAAGGAAAAAATTAGCTTTGTCCACAGGAATTTACATGAAGCAATTCCATAGAACTGTTTTCGGAGCACAGAGAAGCATTATGAAAGCTTAGCCTCTGAACAACAGCTGGGTTTGCATCTCAGCTCTGCTCTTTCCTCCGAGTGTCTTAGACCAGTTTTTGAACTGTGCCTCCATCTTTTTTCAAGTGCAGCAAAGCATCTCACATCAGTTTGCAATACAGTATTTACAAACACCATAGACTCTGCAGTGCCATTAGCTGGACTTTGTTAGGCTAAGAATGTGTACAATTCAGATTCACTTTCCTCTTCCCCATTCCAATTAATGGATTTTCATTTATCTTTTATTTTTCTGACACCTAAGATCCAAGACATAAGTGTTCTGTCAAGATGGTACAGAGTCTATCTCCATGTCTTTTAAGATACAAATTCTAAACCCAAGACTGTATAAATATCAAGGCTTGTGAAATATGTTTAAATGATTACTTAAAGCCAGAAAACATAGCAAGTTTTTAAAAAATCAATATCCATAGAATATACTATCCATCATCCCCTAAGATGCAACAAATCTAGTGAGTCTCCAGCTTCCTTTCTTTCTCCCTTCCTTATTTCCTTACTTCCTCCCTCCCCCTGTCTCCGTCCTTCTATTCCTTTCTTCCTTCTTCTCTCTCACTCCTTTGTTTCATTCTATAAAGCTTTGTTGTAATTTCTGGTGTTTGAAACAGCAGCTCAGCCTGTCTCCTTGTGAATGAGTTAATACAATATTTCAAATAGCATCTGAACCAAGACGCAAGGTAAAATTTATCTTCAATACACCTCTTCCCTACAGAGAAGAAAATCTAGCTAAACCTCCCCATAAAGAAATGAAGTTGTGATGCAATAAACCTGACAAAAAATTAAGCAGAGGTTACCACAGCAAGGCCTATCTTCTTCAGAAATAAGAGCCTCTTCCATCCAGCTATACAAAGTAAAGTAAAGGGCTTCGAAGCCAGAAGCATACTGGAGCTTTTCTATTCCATTGATCACTGCCACTCTGCTGAGAGATGTTTATATATTTTATGTACATTCTTTAGTTATGCAATTCAATTGCAAACACCCTGAGGGCTTCAGGGCAGGACTGTATCTGATAACTAATTCAAAAAAAGATTTCTTCATATAGTGTTTAGCAATAAACCTATTAGAAACACAAAATATGTTTTTCTCAAACAGGCCTGTAGAAAGTCATGCACAGACAAAAGACCCTGATACTTACTGAATGGCACTATAATGCAAGCTCCATAAAATCAGTGGATTTGTTTTATTCACAGTTCATGGCAGGTAGACTCCAAGACAGCCTCCAACAACCCCCACCTCCTGGATTCATGTCCCTGTGTAATCTCTACCCAAGTGTGGACAGAGCTTCTGACTAACCAGTAGAATATGATAAAGGTCATGGAATGTCACTTCCGCAATTGGGCTCCATAAAATTGAGACTTTTATCTTGCTATTAGACTCTCCCTCTTGCTGGCTTTCATAAAGCAAGATGCCATGGAGGGGCAAGCCCATGTGCCAAGGAACTCAGGGCACCAGGGAACAGCTAGCAAGAAATTGAGTTGAGTTAAGCCAACAATCACACAGTCGGCTCAGAAGAGGATGCTTTACTAGTCAAGTCTTTATATGAGACTTTGGCACTAGCTGGATCCTTGATTGTAGCTCCTGAGAGACTCTGCAGTGGAGAACTCAGGTAAGCCATGCCCAGACTCCTGGCCACAGAAACTCTGAGATAATAAATGTGTATTGTTTTAAGCCACTAAGTTGGTGGTTATTTGTTACACAGCAATGCACAACTAATGCACTGCTATTTCCTCAATTCCTTGAACAGTGCCTGGCTCATAGTAGGTATGTAATAAATACAACTTGCACAAATCAATAAATGAAATTAAGTCCTGTCACTGATACAGAGTTACTGAAGGTCAGTAAACTATTCATCACGGTGCTGCAATGTACAACTAGATGAATAACGTCAATTTTTACAACAAGCCTTCTAACAAATTCAATTTTCTAAAAACAAACATGTAGTAAATAAATACAATTTCCCACAATAAACATGTTAAGCAAGCTTTTCGGTCATCATAACAGCCTCAAGGTTGGCTTATATTTTCTAGGAGAGAACAATAAACTTTATAGTTTAAAACAAAATAGCATTGGAGACCCCTTTTACCCTTCTTGGCTAAGAAACTGACCAGGAATTCAATTTCACAGTAACAACATTCAGAATATGCATTGCTCTAACCTAAATAGTCATTTAACCCAGCCTGGCTTGTGCTCTTTATTCTTTCTGCCTTTATGATTCCTAATTGGGAAATATGCTTCAATCTTCTCACTCACATTCTCAAAAGCATTTGGGTCAGCCTCTTCCCTTCCTCTCAAGGTTTCTCATTAAATTATCTTGTGATCTGTGGCCTGTGAGTCCGACTTCAATTTTAACCAAGGATAAATTTTTAAAAAATATTTTTAGTTCTCATTACCAGTTGTGATAATTGCTAGGAAAGAAAGAAGGCTGAGATAAATGGCAGCGGATGTGGTAGGAGCAGTGGGTGCTTCGCATGATGAGAACACCTGTCTGAAAATGTGACTTTCAAACTTTGAACTAGAAGATGAAAAGAACCCAAATATACGAAGAGCCAGGATGGGGGTATGGGTGTAGAACAGCATTTCAAGCAAAAGGAACAGCACATCAAAAAGCCTGAGAACAAGTTTCTCAGCAGAGTTGATTTTACAAAGTCAGCCATATTGTGAATGTGAAGGACAACTATACACAATCAGTTAGGATCACACACACACACACACACACACGAAGTCCAGCATAAAGTATCCTAATGCTTTTCTTTGGGTGGTACTAGAATGTAAGCTCCACAAAAGTAGTAACCTCTCTTTACAACTGCTTGTAAAAAATATCTTGATGTTATTGAGATTTGGTAATTTTGACTCCATTTATTTTCAAAATGAAAAGAAATCATTTTGACTTTTTTTCACTTTTCATTATTCTATGTTATTATTATGATTCGAGGTAAGAATTATCCTAGCTTCCAAGAGAGAAAACTAAGGTTCAGGCAGGTTCCAATAAATCTTCTAAGGTCACAAAGCTCATAAATGGGGACATCTGACCTGGTTGATTGAACTCCCTCGCCAGCCTAGTCCTCATAAAACGGGGGTTAAAATGGTGGGAAGCAATTAAGAAAAGAAGGTCATGCATAATTTTATTTATATGGGTGTCCTGGATATTAGAAAACCTCAATTTTGTCCAAAATATGCCAAGAGTTACATTGTCAGTCACCCCACTGTCTCACTGAGGTTTCTAAGCTTATGAAGGGATCCAGCTCCCCCAAACAAAACTAACAAACACTTCCTCATTCTATGGGCAAACTCAACTTGGTTTTGAGGCTAAAAGTCCAACTCTACCACAGGCCAAATGCTGGGTCACTAAATACAAGAAGGTATCATGGAAAGACGGAAATAATCAGATTTTGAGGACAATATCTGCGATAAAATGGACCAATAAAATGATGTCAATATTATCTACCCTCCAGATTACTGTATAAAGATAATTCATACAGCACATAGCACAAAGGAACAGCTTAGGTGAATGAAGGTAAATATTTGGATCTGAGAGTGATCTGGAAAACCCAGAGGTCTCTCAGAGGTCTGACAAAAGACTTTAATCAAGGATGTAAGGTCATTCCTCTGAGCAAAGGGTTTGTTTCTTATTAAAATGCTGGTGCACTGGGGAAAACCTGACTCCTTCCACTTTTATCAGCAAATCTTCAGGGTGAAACACTGGCTGCATTGGAGGGGGTGTGGGGTGTGGGAAAGGCTCTTAGACACTGGGAGTTTACGAGGGAGGAAAATGGTGGAAGGAGAAGGAGGAGGGTTCTACTTGGTGACAGAATACACTCACTTCAGACTTCTGCTTCAAACTGCCAGGGGTCTGAGCATGCACCATCTGTGACAGAAGCATGGGGAAGAGGGGATAAAGAGGGATTTTCATCAGCAGCATGGCTCTAGTCTAGTACATTTTTATAAGCCTCATATTTTAAAGTAGTTATTTCAAACACTAAGAGTAAATCTAGACACCTAATATACAGCATGAGGACTATGGTAATAGTATTGTATTGTATAATGAAAATTTGCTAAGAGAATAGATCTGAGGTGCTCTCACCATACAATAAAAAATAGGTAACTACAGAAGCTGATGGATATGCTAATTTTCTTGACCACAGTAATCATTTCACTCCGTATATTATAACACATCATGCTGTACACCTTAAATACATACAATTAAAAATTAATTTTAAAGACTCTGTGATCAATCATAACACAAAGCATAAATATTATATCAACGATACTTTCTTTCTTGCCTCAATAACCTCTTTGTTTCCAGTATTAACTCTCAAAATCAGGGGCCAACTAACCGTGCTGTCTACACTTTACTCACAAGATAGCCATATCTCTTTTTCTTCGAAGTGGCATTCACTATAAGTATCAATCAGTGGAGTGCCTGTCTTCAAACTGGTTTATTCACCAGTACTGAATAAAGAACCACAACTTAGTGCAACTATTGAAAATGGAGGGAAAAAAGGAATATTTTAATCACTTTATTTTATTTTATTTTATTTCATTTTATTTTTTTTGAGACAGAGTTTTACTCTTGTCACCCAGGCTGGAGTGCAATGGCACGATCTGGGGTCACTGCAACCTCCATCTCCTGGATTCAAGCAATTCTCCTGCCTCAGCCTCCAGAGTAGTTGGGATTACAGGTACACGCCACCATGCCCAGCTAATTTTTGTATTTTTTTTTTAGTAGAGACAGGGTTTCACCATGTTGGGCAGGCTGGTCTTGCACTCCAGACCTCAGGTGACCCACTTGCCTCGGCCTCCCAAAGTGCTGGGATTACAGGCATGAGCCACCGCACCTGGTTGAGAAAAGGAACCTTTAAAGGGTCTTTATTTGTCCAGGAAAACAAGCCTTTTCATCTCTTTTCACTTCTTTGTCTTCAGACTCAGCCACGTGGGGCTTTGAACAGTTTTTCGTTTGTCATCCGCTCAAGGTACCAGTCCTGCCTGACAGAGGAAGGAAACACTTTCACTTCACTGATACGCATTCCATAACTGGACCCACAAAACCAGGGCTACCTGGAATTTTCAGTTTAGTCTCATTAAAGATCTTTCTTGGAAAGTTATACTGAAACCATGAAAGTATGGCTCTTGGTAAAATAACAATAAAAGAAAGAAGTTACTTAGCAGGATTCTGACTGTATTTCACATTTTTTAATGACTCTTCAGTACAACAATAAAATCTAAATTGTTACTCGGGCGAAATGGTAGCGAGGTTGAGTTTGATGATGAATGTGAGGCATAGTCTGCTGTTTGGGAGAGGCACTGCTGTGTCAAAGATGAGTGTGGTGTTCTTCGGAGTTTGGATGGAAAAGTGTGAGAGAGTATTGTGAATCCATGATTGTTTGTGGGGAAAGATGGTGGTTTGTGTATCTTTTTCTCCCTCATGTATTGTGAAAGGAGTTGTGCTAGCAACGCAGGAAGGTTGTTTGTCATTATCACAGTAATTGGGAAATGGGGATGCTGACATATGTCGCCAAGGGGCAAGGGGTCTTAACCACTCTGCAATGTCTTTACAGTGAAGAATTTTCCCAGCTCAAGTTATTCATGCTCTGTTGAGAAATACTGTGCTCCAGTAACAATTTTGGTCTCTCTCCCCAGCTCCATTCTCTCTCCCTGGAGTTCTCTGATGGATATATTGGAAGCAGACATGAGCCTGCCCAGCCTAGCCCCCTCCACTCTTGCTTCCTTGTCTGTCTGCCTGCAGAGAAGTTGTTTTCTGGGGTAGGCCTGCAGGTTGGTTTGTTTTGTTTTGTTTTTGAGGAGTGGGGTTAAGTTCAATTCAGGAGTGAAGAATTAGGAAGTCCATTGTGGGACACATCAAAAATCCATGCATTTACCTGCTTCACTCAAAGCCCACCAATTTCAATGTTAATCTCATCCAAAATATACCCTCACAGAAACATCCAGAATGCTTGATCAAATGTTTAGGCACTATGGCCCAGCCAAGTTGACACATCACATCAGCTCCAGTGCCCGCCCAGAAGAGTAATGTGTTCTTGGATCTCCAGACCAGGCCAGTCACCAGCTGAGTGCCAGAGACTGACCTCAGTCAATGCCACAAAGGATCACCTGGCCAAGCCCTCCCTGGTCCTAACTCACACAATCTGGGAACATTATACATGGTTATTTTAAGTTACAGAGTTTGAGGTGGCTTGTTATGCTGCAGTAATAAGTGGAACACTAATTTTAAACTTCCATTGCTCCCTCTCTCTCTTATGAAACTTCAGCTACACAGGCCACTACAAACACACATGCTCCCTCCTAGCCTCAGGCCCTTTCTACCTGCCATTCTTTCTGCCTGCAATATTTTTCCTCCAGCTCTTTGCTTAGCTGGCTTCTTTCATCTTTCCTTCCTGCTTCAGATCAAATATTACTTTCTCAGAGAAGTCTTCCCTGACCACACTCACTAAATTGGCCTCCTTCCCTCTCTATGTAGCTTTTTTCATTCTGTTCATTTTCTTCAAAACATTGATCTCAATCTGAAATTATCTTGGTTTCTATCTTTGACTATTGTTTTCCTCAATTGAAGCATTAGATCTGTAGGGTAGGTTCTTAGCTAGCTCATTTATGGTTCACACAATGATTGGCACAGAATATGTGTTCCATAGATATCTGTGGAAGGAGAAGTAATGAATGCTTATCTCATACGTGGGTGACTGCCTTCAGGATCCTGTCCACAGGCCTCAACTTCCTAAGTCTGCTATCATAGAATTTAGTGAAGGAAGATTAGAGTTCCCATGAGCTATAAAGGGTGTTTTTCTCTGACTTTCCTTCTGCTCTTTTTTTCCCTCTCTAATGAGATGAGCATTCACCAGGGAACAAAAAGCCTAGTATCCTTTTACAATACCTCACAGACAAAAACTGCTGCATTTTTATATGTGATTATCTGTGGGACTTGTTTATAAATTTTCCGAACTCTTACAGATTAATTAAAAGCATCTCTAAACTGAAAAATGAAAAAAATTTTCTCTTATTTCCTGGAAATCCAGTCTACTCTTAGCCTTTGTGTAATACAGCCTCAGCTCTTAATTTCTTTCTTCTCCAGTTCCTCAGCATGGAGCTTACAGAGAGCTTGGCTTAAAGGGCTGGGGAGAGGCAGAGGCAGGTCCATCCCCTACTTTTTTTATTCCCCCCTTTTCCAGTTACTGGTTTGGATACTCTTGAAGCATAAAAACCAACAAATATTTTTTTCTCATCCCCTGAACTGAGGTTCTTATCCGAAGCCAGCACTCAACCCATGCTCTATACTTTCTTATTCTCTTGTATTCTGATTCTGCCTTGTTTTAACCATGTTTTTCATTTTCTGCATTCTGATGCTTCAACATCTGGGGCCTTTCTCACCCTGGAGAGACTGCCCCTCCCAAGGTATGCCAATTCCTAGAGAGAGTAAACAACTCACTTGGGAGCATGCCTTTCAAGTATAAATCAACCGGTCCAGAGTCCACAGCCCAACCACCCTTTTTATGGGGCTTTCACACTCTGGACCACTATCCGTCTGCCCTAATTACCCCAGGGTCAGGTACCGGACAACTAGAGACAGCCTCTAAACCCTAAAGCCAGCTGAAATCATTCAAATCAGCCAACCCCCTGCCTCACCCATTCCTTCCCACAGAAAACACAATAAAGGTTTCTGCTTACAGCTCCCCCCACCGCCCCGCCCCCCCACTTCTGCCCCTGACCCACCCAGGTGCTTCTCCATGTGACCCCCTTGTGGTGTGGTATGCCCCAAGGGAACTGTGAGTAACAAACCATCTTTTCAATGGCAATTGTCTCCTGATCTGTTGACCTTACTGTACCTCAAATTTCTATTACCATACTGCATTTTAAAACATCCCTCTAGACTGTAAGTCAAGCCAATGTCTTAATTGTCTTGGGCAATTTGGATTCTGCACACTCAGTGCTCAGTATTTTAAGTTTTACTTTAGCAAGACTTAGAAACCTGTTTTAAAGCACTGATTCATTTAAGAAACATTTTTTGATGTCTCATGTGTACTTGGTATTGTGGAAGGCCCTGGGGATAGGAGGATGAATAAAACACGCTTTTACGCAGGCTCCTGGCAGGATGGGGACTCAAAAAATGTTTGAGAAAAGAAGAAATGAATCAATGTCTTCCCAGAGCTCACAAGCTAGAATCCATTGCTTGCTGGATCCCCTGATGTGTTACCTCTATAAAATTGTGGTCAGTTTTGGAAAGTTTGAAATTAGAATAGACTGGTTTGTCTTGTTCTGTTCCATTTTTTATATGTCAAGCTATTGAAATCTGGACTCTAAAAGATTGTTCAAATTTTCCAAGTTATTATTTAGCAGATTTAATGGTCTTGCTTGGAACATCTTTACCAAAATCTAGCCTAACTCACTCTAAGAAGAGCCTAAGGAAACTGTTATCTGGGGGACATAAAGTAAATATAACATTAACAATAGGTCAAGTGCAGTGGTTCACATCTGCAATCCCAATGCTTTGGGAAGCTGAGGAGGGAGGATGGCTTAAGGCCAGGAGTTCAAGGCCAGCCTGGACAATATAGCAAGATCCCATCTCTACAAAAAATTGTAAAAATTATTCGGGCATGGCGGTGCATGCCTGTAGTCCTAGCAACTCAGGAAGCTGAGGCAGGAGGATCACACAAGCCCAAGAGTTTGAGGTTGTACTGAGCTATGATCACTTCACTGCATTCCAGCCTGGGTGACAGAGTGAGAATTTGTCTCTACATAATAATAACAGTTAATACTTACTGAGCTCTTAATATATTCCAGGCATTGTCCCAAACATGGGACATGTAGTATTTTATTTAAACATTATAATTCATATTATCATCCTTATGTTACAGATGAGGAAATGAAGTTTAAATAGAGTGAATCATTCACTACAGGTAACATAGCCAGTGAGTACAGCCTGGATTCTAACTGAGGCAGCATTATTCCAGAATCTACCTACTTAACAACTAACTCTAGCTATGAGGTAAATCTGTATAATTTTCTCAGTGTACCTTGCTTAGTCCCATTTCTAAAGTCCATGAAAGAATTTGGGCCAAATTTATTCCCAAAGAAATCCTAGCCACTCAAAATTCTGCTACTAAATACATAATATTTGAGTTTGCCAGAATCTTTTTTCTTCCAATAATGTATTAGAATTTGTTTTTAAGCTTTCTCTCCCTGGTCCCCATCCACAGGGGCCTAGTTCGTGATATAATAAAATGAGCTACTTTAAAGAAAAACTCCAGAATAGTTTCTCTCCCAAACTTTCCATAAAAGGGAACTGAGTTTTAATAACTACATTCATGCATTGAATGCAGCTTAGGACTGGAAAGTGAGTTTTCTGCTTCCTTATTAATGAATCTTTCCCAAGGAATTCTGTCAAAATCTTGTGGCAATGACTGCCTCCCTGCCTTAGCTTTAATTATTCTATTTCCATTAGTCTGTGTCAACACATACCACAAAGGTCATCTCTGGACTTGATGTATTGCATTAAAGGTGAGCTTCTCTAGGATAATTAAGTCCTCAAAGACCAGGCACTGGGGTAATGCCTTGGGGAGTCTGCAACTCCAATCACCTTGAACTTTGGATATGTCTTCGCTTAACATACATTTGTGGAAAAGAAAACCATAGGACATGAAATAATGCACAAGTTGCAAATGTGCTCTTTTCTCTATACATGACTAGAGATTAAATATTGACTATAGCAGGCAAACAGAACTCTTTTCTGGAATCTTGAGTTTCGGAATTCCCAAGAGAAACATTAAAAGCTAATTCCTTTCTTCTCTTGCATCCAAAAGAGAAATCAATGAGCTATTGAATAAGACTTTTGATCCATTACCAAGACTCAAGCTTCCTAAAACACTAGTCAAATGGTATTTAATACTTTGTTTTAAGACCGAAACTTGCCCATCTCGGCCTACAGTAAAGGGAGAAGACACATCCCAGGGCTTGCTTTTGCTCCACAACAAGCATTTATTGAGTGTCTACTATGTGCCTGATCATGTTCTAAGTCCTTGAAGATAGAGCAGTGAACTTCTATCCTTATCACTGAGGAGGGAGAAGGCAGTACCTGCCGGTTACTTGAAATTCCCACTGGAACCAATTCACAGGGCAGAACACTTTAAACTCTACTCAGACTCTCAGAAGTTGGGTAGGAAGAAACTCCTTAAGTCTTTGGAGCCTCACAGATGCCTTTTGGGCTCTGCTTTCCACACTTACTAGAGCCAGGTATATAATATGAGCTGGGGACAAGAAGCGTGAACCCCTCCAATTTTTATGCAAAGTTTTGCGAGCAAGTATGAGCATTTGCTGGAGCCAAAGTCTACACATGTCCTCGAATTCTCAAAAAGATCTGGGATCCCACCAAGGTTAAAAGCAATCCCCTAACATACCCACAACTCGTGGAGCCCAGGTGACTGCGTTTGTGCTTTCTTGGTGAAGGCCACGTTTTGAACCAAAAAGCAATGCCAAATGGATGCCACACTGACTGCAACAGCCACTTAGCCTGGTGTACACCCCGCTTAGTCCTTTCTCAACTTCACAACTTCGCTCACCAGAAAGCTTCGGGTGCAACTGCAAGGCGGCCTCTTCCTTTGGAAAGGAATGAGAAACACGTAGGCTTAGAAGTACTGAGACATTGGCGCCACTCCTGTTTTGGTCTTGAATGGATTCCCGGCGAAGAAATCACATGCCTGTTTTCTCCTGACCCCACTTTTGGCATCTCTTAAGGCCAAAGCTAGTTCTCAGAGCTCGTCTGCCTACAGCTACTAAGTTTTCTGAGAGTAATAAAGATACGACGGGATCCATCTGGACGTTGTCCGGACAGGAGACGCAGCCCGCATTTCCCTTCAGAGAGCTGCTGGGGGTCCACACCTGCTCCGTGACAGCCCGAGTGCGCAACCCGCACTTCACCCGCGCGCCGGGCGACATGGCGCACCTCTGTACACGCAGGCGGACCGGACACACACGCATTCCCGTACACGCCCAACGAGCGCACACACTCGCACTCCATGCACGCGCGATGGGCACACACACTCGCATCCCTACACGTGCGCTAAAGCGCACACACCCGCGCTCCCATGACCGCGCTCGCGCGCAAAAGAGCCCCAACTTCTGAGTGGGACTCGGCATACGGGGGTAGTGCCCGGTACTTCACCATCAGTCACCGTCGCGTCCGCCTCCTCCCCTGCTGGGTGCACCTCCAGCCGCAGAAATTTCCGGCCGGGGCACAAGAACTGCCCAGGCCGAAAGAGCTGCTCCTCCGTCACAAAGCGCAGTTGCACGCTGTACTGCAAGCGCGCTGGGACCCGGGCCGGAGCCAGGGTCGCAGCCATGGTCCAAGCGCCTCTGTCCGTGAGCCCTAGCAGTGCCTCCCCCGCGCTGCTCTGGGCACCGAAAAACTGCTAGGGCAAGGGGGAGGGACTTGGAAGCGCGCACTACCTTCCCCAGCTCCCGTTGCAAGTTCAATCTTCGACCTCCGAGACGCCCGGTAACTTCTGCAGGAATAGCTGCCCTCGGTATCACCTCCCTCATCCCCCAGGAGGGCGAGCTGGAAAGCTGCAACTCCTCACTCACCGCACAGGAGCGCCCTGTAGACGCGCAAATGGGCCCAGCTACCCCGCGGGGCGGCAGCCCTGAACACACAAGTTTGGAGAGCGCGCGAGGCACCTGAAAGTGGTTGGGGTTTGGAAGCAAAAGGGTGACACCTGCTGTTCGCTGGGACCTCTCTGCGGGAGTGGGCGTCGGTTTGGAGACGGCCTTTGACTGAGCTCTTTGCTTGATGAGTGGGCACTCGCTCTTGGTGTGATTCTGGCGCAAATGGCACCCACGTGTGAGCGGCAGTCCCAAGTGCTGAGTTCTTCCCTCACTGACAAGGTCGAGAGAGCAGCAGCAATGTGGTAGGAAAGCCCGCAGACACTAGTGCAACTGGCTGGGCCCAAAAGACCGTATTCGTCTTCCATTACTTCACTTGGGATTGAAGGTTTACTCGCTGCTGTATTGTGAACAATTTTCCTAGAAGTGGGCCGGCAGAGCCAGGGACTCTTGTCCCAAAGTTAATGCTTGTCTCCGGCAGCTACCAGGCATAGTCACTCGACTCCAGCTTCAAAGGTTGGGCTCTCCAAGCTCTGAGTACCCGGTTGATTCCCTGGTCCTTAGTCCTCTTTGCAGAGAAACCAATCTGCTGCAGAGTTAAGAAAAGGAAGCAGTTCTTCTTTTGACAAGAATCCCCCACACTTACAGATTCATGTGCCATAAAAGGATCTTTTCTTCAAAAGCTGAACTGCTTTCTGTGTGCCCCCAGTCTGTGACCTCCTAATAGAATGAATTGCAGGGAGGAAGCAAGGTTTGTAAATCCATTCTGATCCTCTGGAGACAATGTTCCTTTTAACTAAGCAGGTTGACTTTAGAAGATCCAGCTTCCCTAGAAGTCCTGGGTTCTATGACTTCAGAGCTCCCAAGTGGGACTGTTAAACCCAGCCAAGCTGTATGAAATCCCGGGTCTCATTTATCTGCCTCCCACACTTTCTTCTTCCTCCCAGTTCCTGATCAGGCTTCTCTGGCTTCTCCAATTTTCCTTTAAGACTTTTTCCTCCTCACCCTCCTTCTCTCTGTCTCTCATCTTTCTCAATCATCTAAGTACTCTACTCTTTTCCCTTTTTCTCATTCTCACATTCGGTTGCTGCATGGCTTTGATTCAGGCTCTGGAAGCCCTTAGGAATGAGATTTTCTCAGTTTGGCGTCAAGGCCATAGAACACTGCATCCCGCTTCCATACCTTCCACCTGTTGATGGATGAATGACAATGTTGTGACCAGAAGCTTGAGGAACCTAACCCTAGGTATTTCCCCTAGGAGGAAGTTTAGTGACACCTTCATAGAACATAGCTGCCATAAATAACAACATTTAACTATATTTTACAATAACAATGCTTTTTTAGGGTGCTTAGCAAAGAGAGCCCAGTAACTACTAGATAATCTCTCTAAGTTCAGAGCTCCTACCTTAACCCCAAAGAATGAATCCCTTTGACTTTTAGGTCACATATTCTTGGTAGATGAGGTATTTTGGCTCATAGGCTTCCCAGCCTCTCAGATCAAATCTTACACAGTGTTTCACCTGTTCTGCCTGGATATAAGTCAGGATCTGGTCATAAAAAAAGAGGCTGCCTAATTAAGAACTAACTCAACTTCCTGAACTCAGAGCTAGGCCCTCTCAAAAGTGCAGGTGACTCAGAATATAAAGTGCTTCCTCAAGCTCCTCTCACGTAGTTCACAGCCAAGAACAAAACTGGCCCATGTGGAAAGGACCTAATTTTTTTCTGAAGTTCCTCATAACAAATCTTTTATGAAATCTTTATGGTAATGCTAATATTAATCATTGATAAAATTGGCTTGTTGTATTTCATTTATTATTTCTTCAGATGGATGTATTGGTTTCCAAGGGCTACTGTAACAAATTACCACAAACTTGGTGGCTTCAAACAACAGAAGTTTCCCCCACAGTTCCAGAGGACGGCAGCCTGATATCAAGGCATCAGCGTGGTCTTATTTCTTCTAGAGGCTCTGGGGAGAATCCTTCCTTGTCTCTTCCAGCTTCTGGAAGCATTCTCTGTTTCTTGGCTTCCTTCCCTGCATCATTCCAACCTCTGCCTCCATGGTCACGTTACCTCCTCATTTTCATGTGTCTTCTCCTCTTCTGTCTCTTACGAGGGCACTTGCCATTGGATTTAGGGCCCATCCAGGTTGTCCAGGATGATCTCCTCTCAATATCCTTGATTACATCTGCAAAGACCCTTTTTCCAAGGAGGGTCGCATTCACAGGTTTGGGAAGTTAGAATTACATATGTCTTTTGGAGGGCAACAATTGAAAGAACCCACACATTCCCTGGTAGCCACCACTGGGGAGGAGAACATGCTTACAGGATATCATTTCAAAGCTTAGGGCCAGCCCTTGCATGTGTGACTTGGTGATGAGTACACTTTTTATTCCTGGCAGACGTGAGAGAAGACAGGTTGAGAGAGGGATTGTAGGAGGAGATAGGGTGAGGAGGTCATGGTAACTAGACCGGATTACTAGAGGAACTAAAATGTACTGCATATTCCAGGAAAAGATGGAGTTTGTTATGAAAGATGGGAAACATTATGAAGAAAGTAGAATGTTTATCTTTTTTTGTTTTATTTTGTTTTGAGACAGAGACTCGCTCTGTTGCCCAGGCTGGAGTGCAGTGGCACAATCTCAGCTTCCTGCAACTTCCACCTCCCCAGTTCAAGCGATTCTCCTGCCTCAGCCTCCCGAGTAGCTGGGACTACAGGTGTGTGCTACCACGTGCAGCTAATTTTTTGTATTTTTTAAAAGTAGAGATGGGATTTCACCGTGTTAGCCAAGATGGTCTCTATCTCCTGACCTTGTGATCTCCCCACCTCGGCCTCCCAAAGTGCTGGGATTACAGGTGTGAGCCACTGCATCTGGGCCATGTTTATCTTTCTTAAAAAATAAACTATATTGATTCTGCAAATCAGTGTTTTCCCGGGGACAGGAGAGGGAGAAAGAGAAAGAGAAAGAGAGTGAGAGCGAGCAAGAGAGAGAAACAGAATGACCCAACCTTTACTCTTCATACCAGTGGTCTTCAAGCTAAGGTATGTTAAGACCCAGGATGGAGCATTTTAAGGAAACATATTTCCAGACTGTCTACTTCCACAAATTGTTGTTTTTAAAATTGATCTTCCTGAGAAACACTAATAAATATGCAGATTCCCCTTCTCAGTGCTCACTTTTTTAAGGAAAGGCATACCTCTCACTCACCCTAAATTTTATGACATCTAGTGTTTAGTTGCCATAGGTATAAAAATATTTACAGCACCAAAAAAAAAAAAAAGATGCAATTCAAAATATTGCTGTTGCTGTAGAGAAAGTAAATGACTGTAATCATTTCAAAACTCAGATGGTAGCTAATTCTTTGTTCATAATAAAGTTGAGGGAGACCTATTAAGTTGCCAACTGAGAGATCATTAAAACTAATCTTTGATGATAGATTACTATGTGACTTGGCAACTCCCAGCAATCACAGTGGCCACGGAATAAGGGGTCCTTAGACTTAAATTCCCTTACCTTCATAGCTATCTTCATGTATAATTAGTAATAAAAAGTATAGTGATAATTAAATCAAGAGTTTTTATGAGACATATGGTCATGGAAGTTTTTTTTAAGTTGCATTTAAATTTATATACATTTTAGTTGTAGCAGGTATGATAAGGTTAGGATAACAGATGTTTAAGTGTAAAATATATTACAAGTAGGGTAAAATTCTATGGAGAAAGTACATTGGAAATAAGATTTGGAGAAGATAAAGAAAATATATATGATTTCTGACTATAAGAATTTGTCCGATATTTTTAATGGATGATAATGAATATCAAATAACCATATTAATTAGAATTGCTGGCTTCCTTTAAAATGTGACTATAACTATTCCTTAATGTCAGTATTAGCAATGAACTGGAAATAATATTCATGTGAATATTTAATTTGAAACATTCTAGATGTCAACTTTAAAACATGTGCAGGTAATGTTATAGTAGGTAGCTAGTCAGGCATGAGCAGGGCAGGAGAGGGCTACCCCACCACACACACACATCAGGAGACCATCAGGTGTTGGTCAGGTGGTTGTCAACTAGCTCTCTAAAGTAATAAAATAATTGGTCACAGCTGGCACCAGGGAACGGCAGTCTACTAATGGATAGAAAACACCTGAAACTATTGATCAGCAGCTTCTCAATAAGATCTCGGGAATTGGGCAAATGGGCTCAAGTATGTGCATTAAGAGGCAAATGGCGGAGTTTAACTGGTATATGACCTTCCTCTAGGAATGCTAGACTGGTAAGGGAAGAACGCCTCAAGTGAGCATCTGTACAACTCCAGTGCCACGCTCACAGTTGGGATCCAGCCCCAGCTGAGGTCTGAAGAAAGTGGGTGGATGTAGGGCAGGGAGCTGGAAGAACACTTGAGAGACACCAGCTAAATGAGAGTCGACTTTATTCAGCAGCCCCTTCACAGGCTCAGTGTTACATTTATACACTACACAGACAATAGTGACTGAGAGTCAGGTGGGGAGCTGCTCTATGTTGTATCTACATGGTTATGATTATATAAGACATGGGACTGTGTGCTTGCACCCCAATCCCACTGAGTCGGCTAGGCTGTTTACCTCAGCCTATGCCTGCTGCCCTATGCCTGCTTACCTCAGCCTATGCCTGCTGCCCTATGCCTGCTTGGATGTAGCATAGCCATGTTCCTTACATACAGTAACCACACGGCGTGCTCCCGTCCCAAGGGCTGGCAGGCCACTATACATGTGGACAGCCCACCCCAAGGGAGGAATCAGGTGAGGTAGAACCCAAGACCCAAGAAGTATGCCAATGTATAAAACCCCAAGTCAAAAGGGCATTTTGACCCTCAAGTGCATTTGATCTGTCAAGTCACCCTCTTCCAAGTGTACTTGACTACTTTTCACTCCTGGCCTAAAGCTTTTTAATAAATGTTCACTCCTGCTCTAAAACTTGCCTTGGTCTCTCCTTCTGCCTATGCCTTTCAGTCAAATTCTTTCTCTGAGGAGGCAAGAATTGAGGTTGCTGCAGATCTATACATTCCGCTGCTAACAGTAATCTCTGAATTTTCAGAATTATCTTAGGGACACACAGCAAATAAATAAATAAATAAATAAATACATAAATAAATAACATTGCTGTAGATAAGCAGAATAAAGAAAGAGGCATGGCAACATCTCTTTGCTGTTAGGATCTTAAGGATGCTTTGCCTCCCGCACTCTTTCCAGTGGAACCTGGGTGCCAGAGACTACCTGGGACAGCTCTACTGACGTCATCAGCACAGGATTCTAGCCTCAATAACTCCAACTTGGGAAAAGGTGCTTCTGGAGGAAAGGGAAGAAATTCTAAGGTAAATGCAACTCTCCAGGGTGAGGTCAGGTTTTTTGAGAAGAGTGCATGGGATGGCCCAAGTTAGAATCACAAAGACGGTCTGGTCTTAGAGAGAGAGGGTGCGCCTGCCAAGAGAGAAGCAAAGGCAGGACCTGGGAACATGCTGAGAGGGGCTTTCTGTAGCTCACCAGGAAAGTCTCATTTGGGATATAGTTTCTCTTATTTCAGGGTAGAGTTTCTTCTCATTACCTCATTTCAGTAGTTCACTCTGTCAGTGTGGTGTGGGGTGAGATAGGGTAAGAGAGAGAAACGTGACCTGCATCTCAGGGAGGGAGCATTTTATCTAGACGACTGAGTCCAGGATTGCTGGTCATTACTAGCAGGATGTGAAAGGGAGCCCCGCAGGGGTGGGAGGGCGAGGAAGGAGCAAGTCATGGTGGGGAGTATGTTAATGGGATCTGGAGGAGGCAGATTTGTGGTCCAACCCCAGCCCCACTCCTTATTGCCTGGGTAAATGGGGCTATTACTTAGATGCTTTGAATTTGGGGAAGCCTTTACAGCAAACCCAATATAACCCTATAGGCTTATTGTGAAAATTAAATGGCACTGTATAGCAAGCACTCAACATATAGGTAGTGGCTATCATTAGCATTTGCTGAAAATATGGAAAAGTTAAAAAAGAAGCTTGAATGAACCATATCCCCTCACCTGAAGGCAATTATTGGAATGATTTTAGAGTAGTTATTTCTTTTTTTTTGTTTTTTGAGACGGAGTCTCGCTCTGTCACCCCGCTGGAGTGCAGTGGTGAGATCTCAGCTCACTGCAAGCTCTGCCTCCCAGGTTCACGCCATTCTCCTGCCTCAGCCTCTCGAATAGCTGGGACTACAGGCACCTGACATCACGCGCAGCTAATTTTTTTTATTTTTAGTAGAGCTGGGGTTTCACCATGTTAGCCAGGATGGTCTCGATCTCTTGACCTCGTGATCCGCCCTCCTCAGCCTCCCAAAGTGCTGGGATTACAGGTGTGAGCCACTGCACCCAGCCTATTTTTTCTTACTTTTGGCATTCAGTCAGCTTTTATTGAATAGAAAGAGAAATACAATGTGAATAACTCCTAGAAGAGAAAACCTGACTCAATTGTTCCCTGACAAGAGAAAAGAGGTTCATTAGTTACAAAATCATGTGAGTTTCAGCTTTTACTTATTTTTGTTTTTGTTGTTCAGTCATTCGTTTACGGCTTGTGATTTATATCATACTTATACTGAGAGGCACAGTGGCATGTTTTGTAAATCTACCAGATACATAGATATCAGCTATATTTTCCTATTTGTATGGAAGTGAAAGCAAAGTAGATTGGGAAAACAAGCTGGAAAATTAAGAGAAGAGGAAGTTAGGGGGGCATTTTGGAAAAATAATGTGATTATGCGTAACTTGCCAATCCACATTCAAATCCAAGGTGAGACCCCCTGCAGGAGATGGCTACAAGGACATTATTTCCCTGATCATCAGCCTGGAGCTCTTTCTAGGGAGCTGACGTGTCTGTGTGAGATTTGTACATGATTTCTCATAAGGTTCTTTTCTTGATCTTCAAGCAGTAATTATAAGACAGACATAGTAAGCTTGCTGACACATCTCTTATTCTCTCTGGAACTGACCATAAACCAGAATACATTTGATTATCTGATTTAGTGGTGAACACAGTAAAAAGAATAAAATAGATGATATAAAAATTGCACTAGCATATACTTAACTAAGGTGTCTATATCCTTTTCAATTTCTTCATACATAAAAGAAAGTTGCTACACTAGATAATATTTCCTTCTAATTTTAATATTCCATGTATTGAGAATAATAGCTAATATTTATTCATTGCTCTACATGCATCGACTCATTTGTAAATATCATATGGTTGCAGATTTACCTTTAGGCCAGTATTAACATCAGTCCACATTCTGAAGGGCAATGCTGGTTAAAATTTATCATGCATGAGAATCACCTGGAGAGACTGTTAAAACGCAGATTGCTGGGCCCTGCCCCCAGTGATTCTGATTTAGCAGGCCTAGTGCAGTGCCCAAGAACTGTTATTTCTAATTCTACTTCTAACAAAGTCTTAGGTACTGCTGGTGCTGCCATTCTAACACCTGTGGACTTAATGCAGCTCTGTTCTAAGCTTGGGAGGAGTGGTGTCCAAAGTCAGGCTGCATATTTAAAATGTGCAGCAGGAAGCTGAAGAATTACATACAGATAATGGAGGATAACTGCTACTGTCTGAATGTTTGCGTCCCTCCCAAATTTATATTTTAGAATCCTAACCTCCAAGGTGATGATATTAGGAGGTGGGGCCTTTTGGGAGGTGATTAGGTCCTGCAGGCAGAGCCTTCATGATTAGGATGAGTGCCCTAATAAAAAGGGACCCCTCTCAAGATCATTCTTGTTTGTTAAAAACATTAATAAGATAAAAACTAAAAGGGACCCCAGAGACCTGCCTTCTCCTTCCACTGTGTGGAGACACGCGAAAGGGCACCATCTGTGAACCAGGAAGCAGGTCCACACCAGACACTGGATCTGCTGGTGCCTGGATCTTGGGCTTTCCAGCCTCCAGAACTGTGAGAAATATATTTTTAGTTTTCATAAGTGACCCTGTCTATAGTATTTTGTCACAGCAGCCCAAATGGACTAAGACAATAACTGTATCATTTAATTACAAGTGTGTCGTACTTGTGGGCAGTTCACTTTGCCACATTTTGAAACTATTTCCACATCATTTCAAAGCTATAATAATAGCTTATCTTCTTAGGGACAGCTTGACACAAATAAAATTCCTAGAAGGGGTAAATGAAGGATAGAATGATTTTAAAGAGGCTTAACTCCATGTGTATACCGACAAATGAGCACTTCCCTTTCATTCGTATTTGTTGCATAAGCATCTGAGGCATAGTACAAAGAGCACTTTAACCTCTTCCGTGTTTCCACTTCTTTATCCACAAAGTGCAGATGGTAACACCTGTACCAAAGACTTGCTGTGAAGATTTAGTGAATAACGCATATGAAAGCAACAACACTGCCCAGGAAAACCATCCCTGAGTTGCCTGCAAATCAATCCCCATTCTCTCAGGTCACCTCATTCTTTTCTTTCAGAGCACTTATCACGGATTGGAACTATATATTTGAGAGGGAGGATGGTAATTTGATTAATATATCTCTCCCTCATGCTACTGTAAACTCCATGAATATCTATTTTGCCCATTGTTAAATCCACAACACTTAACCTGGTTGTGGTTCATAGTAGACAATCAGAAAATATTTGTTGAACGAATGACAATGTTTGGTCCATGGTAAAAATTCAGTTAACATCCATGTAAAAATGAATACATACATATATATACACAAAATATGAAGTACAATCAAAATGAGAAATTAAGAAAAGGAAGGTATTCTTAATAACTAAGAACGGCAACATGACACTCGAACTGACCGCACAGTCAACACAGCATTGACAGAAAACTGCTGAGGTCTCTAGCTCCTTGCAACTATAAAGCAAACATGAAG
The DNA here is from genome assembly GCF_000951035.1 of Colobus angolensis palliatus. Classification (NCBI taxonomy): domain Eukaryota; kingdom Metazoa; phylum Chordata; class Mammalia; order Primates; family Cercopithecidae; genus Colobus; species Colobus angolensis. The sequence goes on along the minus strand of NW_012114733.1, from coordinate 7,314,407 downwards.
ACTCTTGTGTTTAAGAATTGGATCATTACCTACTAGAAAAAGAAAGTAAGCTGGGCCACTAATCTCTGGGGCTATCCTCCTTTGTTTAAGAATCTACTTCGTATTTTTAAGTAGAGACAGGGTTTCACCGTATTAGCCAGGATGGTCTCTATCTCCTGACCTCCTGATCCTCCCGCCTTGGCCTCCCAAAGTGCTGGGATTACAGGCGTAGCCGGACGTGGTGTCGGGCGCCTGTAGTCCCAGCTACTCGGGAGGCTGAGGCAGTAAAATGGCGTGAGCTCGGGAGGTGGAGCTTGCAGTGAACTGAGATCTCACCACTGAACTCCAGCCTGGGCAACAGAGCGAGACTGTCTCAAAAAAAAAAAAAAAAAGAATCTACTTCGTGACCGGGTGTGGTGGCTCACCCTGTAATCCCAGCACTTTGGGAGGCCAAGGTGGGTAGATCACGAGGCCGAGAGATCAAGACCGTCCTGGGCAACATGGTGAAACCCCATCTCTACTAAAAATACAAAAATGAGCTGGGCATGGTGGCACGCGCCTGTAGTCCCAGCTCCTCGGGAGGCTGAGGCAGGAGAATCTCTTGAACCTGGGAGGCTGAGGTTGCAGTGAGCCAAGATAGTGCCACTGCACTCAAGCCTGGGTGACAGAGAGAGATGCCATCTCAAAAAAAGAATCTACTTCATCTGTGATTTCTTCAAATGCATTGCCTGTTCTTTCTGAGCTGTCCTTAACGGAAAATTGAAATCAGTGGTAAGCACAGAATCTTAGAATTTACAAGCACAATGCAGATTTGTAGCTCAATAGTTCCTATAGGTCTGCCAAATTTGTCAAATTTATAATGATGGTCTGGGGGAAAAATTGCTCAATTAGATTGCCAAGAACACTGACATGCACAGAGAACGTAAATTTTTACCTTTCAAGGATCAAAATTAATTTTTGGTATAAGGACATTATTAGTATGACAGTTTTACTGTACAAGCTAAAAATAGGAATTGCATAATAGGACAAAGACACTGTATCACTGAGCTCTTAGTCAAGGTGCACTGCAATGTGTTTTCTTGGAAAAAAGAGAAATAAACAGCTCACTTCCTGAGGCAGAAGACAAGGCAGCAGCATATACAAGCTAATTGCAGACAATAAAAATAAATCTTAAAACAATTTTTATATACACCTAAGTGTAAAATAGACCATTTTAGACAGCTTTCCTGAGCTCTGCAATCAGACCCAAGACTACTGTGCTGTGCTGTTTGTCAGATACAGCATTAGTTTGGGAAGCTTTCAAAATAAATTCGAGTTTTCTATAGTTTGACAGTAAAGGTCTGTGCTGCTTCTTCTGCCACTGATTTTTATATTTGGAAATCACATCAATATAGAAAAAGGATTCCTAGTACATGCTGAGGAGGGAATATTTTTGACATGTATGTATATAGTTTTCGGTTTATTATGGTGAAAGGAAACAGGGTTCAACGCCAGAAGATCTGTGTTTCCACCTCGTTTTCACAAGCTGGCATACATTTTTAACCTGTCCCTCAAGTGTCCCCTTTCTGATGAAAGGGGGATGATAATAAAACTAACCCCCAGGATAATGGCCAGGGTTGCCATCTTCATTTTTATTTATTTGGGCTAATTTAAAGCTAGTTTCCATTCCAGAAACAGGCACACTTCTGTAGCCTAAGGCATGGCAATAGGAATAATACATACAAAAGTACTTAGTAATACCAAGAACTACACAAAGAAATTTATTGGTGTTATTTTACAAACCTTCCCAAATAAGGAAGGAACATAGCTGCTGGCCATTGGTAGAAACACTCCCAAATGGCCACTTGTGAGCCCAACCTCCTGCAGGTTTCCCGAGCCCAGGCCTCGTTAGGTCTTTCAGAGTGGGCAGTGCTCGGTGCATCGCATCGACCTTCAGTGGTACCTGCCAGTTTTCTTCCCCAGGTACCTGCTGAGAGGGCTGTGCTTTAGAACAGCTGCAATCTCTGCTCTTTAAAAATAGAAAACCACTTTAACTTGTGTAGGTTTAACACAAGTGGGAGCAGAGAGCTACCTCAACCTTAGTACTATCAAAGATTTTTCTCCTCCTTTGTATCTTAAAACTATCTAGATTTTTTTCCTCGAACAAGAACAAGTTGTTTCTCTGAATATTTGAAATGAACTGGCCAAACAGCATATTTCTTAGTGAGCCAATTTTAATGAAAAATGGATTACTGCAACTTTTTCAGTTTCTTCATGTACATTACTACAATTGAGAGAAATGGCCATCTTTGAGCATGATTTTCAAACATCACTAGTCTACAGGCTATAAACCACCAAATCACACAAAATGCAAATTAGCATATATATGCATATGAGTGTATACATTGTATATACATACACGTGTGTATATAAGATCAGAGGTTCAAGCGTATTAAAGCTGGAAAATGTGGAATGAAAATCTAAAGAAAACATTCTTCCACTTTGTAGAATTGCAAAAGATGTTTTAAGTTGTTTCAGTTAAGGGACACAGAAATAAGCAGCACGTCACTGATTATGGATAGGTAAACTGGCAAATCTCTTTGGAGGATGGCATCTACCAAATTTCAAAGTACTCATGTCTTATTACTCAGCAATTCTGCTTCTAAAAAATGGACTACGGATGAACTGGAATCAAATATTATGATGAGACTAGATTTTAAAGTCAAAATCTAAGCAAAAATCACAAATTTACCCTGAAGTCCCCTCAGTTCCCCTCAAAGAACAATGTATCCCATAGAGTTATAATGGCATATTCTGCATAGAATTGACTACTGTTCTTATATGGATTATTTTGGAAGTCTGAAGTTCAGGGCTGGCCAGTTTTCAGAGGTGTTGACATCGTGTGCAGAAGCTTGGTTACTGGGGTGAGACTGTTGTTGCTTAGGATGAAGAGGCGTGTTTATTGGAGTGAGTGCCGTTCCTGACAGGCTGACTTTTAGAAGGGTGGGGTTAACACGGATTCATTGGCTTATCTGTGTTCTGGTGGCTCCTTGTTTTCATGGCCACAGAACAATCCATCTTTTCCCAAATTTGTGACAATTTTAAATTTTCTTTAGAAGAGCTTACTCAAATGTCTTTTAATGCAACTCTACTTCATAATCACGCAAGTGCTGGACATGTGTGGACAGGGATATTTACTGCCTAAAGAGATTGCAAACAACTTAATAAGGTGATTAAATACATTTGGTATAGCCATACTATGGAATACCATGTAGCTGTGTTAAACAGGAGGGAGACTAGATAGTACTAATGTGGAGCTGTCCTCATGACATGGTGGTAAGTGAAAAAAGCAAAGATGCACAATAGGTTCTGATCTATACATACAACTCTCTGGAAGGATTTAAAAAAAGAAACTGATTAAAAGTGCCTCAAGAGAGAAGAACTGGGAGCCTTTGGGTGAGGAGAGCAGAGGAGACTTACTCTTCACCACAGACTCATTTCTTTCTTCTTTCTTTTCAAGGCTGTGTGCCCCGTTCTCATTACCCTACCTCAGAGGGTCTCAATCCTGGCTGCACATTGGAATCACTTGGAAAGCTTTAAAAATAAAACCAAACCTGTGCTTGGGCCCCATCATAGGTGTTCACCACAGCTGTCAGTAAGTATCTGCAGCAAATTAGATCAGTGAGCACTTAGCCTACATGGAAGTAGAAGCAGCAGAGTGGCTTAAGATAGGTTAGGATTGCTGAATGCTGTGTCTCCATTTCCCTCAGCACCTGCATTTAAATTGTCACCGAGTCCTATGAACTGAATCTCCTGAAACACAGGTCCTTAAAGGCCACAAGTCCTGGACATTAATGCACTATCTCATTTGATTTTCACAACTACTCAGAGGAGCCATTTTCCCATTTTTTTCTAGGGAGGGAAACTAAGGCTCATATAAGGGATTAACAACCTGGAAGTCAGCAGAGTCAGCGCTCAAAAACTGGAAATCTTCGACTCGAAATTCCGTTCTCTTTCCATGCTGCCTCATCAAACTCCTCTCTTTTACATGATTTTTCAGGTCAGTTTTCCAGACTGCTTTGCATAACAGTAGTCCCAACACACACATTGCATAAATGATAGTCCCTTATCACATCACGCCATCAGCCAAAACTCTCCTCTTATTCTTCCCCTTTCCCTTTGTTAAATATTTTCTCAAGGTTTGGCAGACCTGGGGTGAACACCCTTCTTAATTCTTAGGCCAAGTTAATCAGATTCCACTTTCTTCTTCATTTTTAGGCAGAATTATACTGCCCAGACATCTGTGCATCATACACTTTCCACCCCACCCCCTGCTCTATGCCTCCTAAGTGGGTCTCACTTACCCTTTGGGATGTTTCTGGTATTTATGTTCTTCATAAACCGGAAGTCTGTTTTCCCTACATTCCCTATTTAGTTAGTGCAGGGTTGACATATTCGCATGTATGTCTTTCCTCCGCCTCCTAAATCAGTGCCTCTAGGGCCCCTGAAGTAGTTTTAGCAATCTTCTCTCAAATCTTTCCAGCCTCTTGCATACAATTGAGAGGCTCAGAACTCAACACAGCCAGCCAGGTGTGGTCTCCAGAGAACTCCGTAGCAATTATTACTACAGTGAGAAGAGAACTCATTAATTCAAAATAAAGTGGAGCAGGAACAAAGTCATGTCAGAATGACTGAAATTTCTAGGGCTCCAGCTGGTGTTTGGTGAGGGTTGGTTGGGGGAGGGAGAAGAGGATATAAACCACCAGCAGAACACAATATTGACATGATGCGAGACCCGTGGTCAGATTGCTGAAGGCGCTGCAAGAACAAAATATCCACACCGGCTACCTGTTTTTTCTCTTGGGTTGGGGTGGGGTGGATTAAGTAGGTGGATTTATTCATTTTTATTTAACTTTCAACAATGCACAAGTACTCCATAAGGAAAGTAGGAGCTACAGAAAGTAAAGAGAAGCAAATGAAAGTCATAATTCATGCATCCAGGGACAATCATTGTTAATATTTTGATGCCTATCCTCCAGATAATTTTCCTACATGCCTGTGTCTAAAATTATTTTTAATCTGCACTTGAATGTGATAATATATCATGAACATCAAATATTTTCCATAACTTTGTACTTAATCATAAAAAAGCATGCTCTATTGTATAATTTTGACCGTTGTACAATGTTAGGCATTTGTTTTTACCATCTTTTACTATTCAAAATTTTACACTACCGTAAGTAGCAACCACTTAGGTACCACATTGCACCCATTTTGTGTGGTTGGGTGCCCAGTGACAGAGAAGCAATAAATTGTCGTTTTTAATGTAAGGAGGAGTCTGCCATTTGAGAGACTGCTGGCAAGTCTCTGCTTCCAAGGTGGAATGTGATTACTTTTGGAAGAGACTCCTTTTGTCTTTAAAACATTACCAAGATTGACCCTTTAGTAATCAAAAATCAAAACAATAGCCACAAATGTGTTTGTTTTGAGCTCAAAAGTTATCTCCACATCTGAATGTAGATACTGCAGACTCAAGAGGCAAGCATCTAGTTGAGCATCTAGTTTGTGGCATCTTTAGCTGGCCTAAAAGATATTCCAGTAAGAGTTAGGCAAGGGTTTTCCTACCAAATAGGTCTTTAACCTGAATGGTGGGTGTATTAGAACAAAATAGACTACTGGGTTAAACAACAGACATTTGTTTCCTCACATCACTGAAGGCTAGAAGTTCAAGATCAAGGTTCAGCTGATTTGGTTTCTGGTGAGGGCTCTCTTCCTGGCTTGCAGACGGCCACCTTCTTGCTGCATCCCTTCTTTCTGTGTCCTCACATGAGCCTTTTCTTGGCTCATTTGCACAGAGGGAGTGAGCTCTCAGGGGTCTCATCTTCTAAGGTATTAATCCTTTAGGATCAAGGCCCCACCCTTATGCCCTTATTTAACCTTAATTTTTTCCTCCGAGGCCCCCCTCTCCAATTATAGTTACATTGGAGTCTAGGGTTTCAACATCTGAACTTGAGGGGGGACACAAACATTCAGTCTATAATAGTGAGCATCTACCTCCTGATGTTATTTAAGACTCAATAGCTTTTGGAGAGTGTAGTGTTAAGTTTCCTGATGGCCTTCTCTGGGTTGGGGAGATTATACTCTGAGATTGGGCATAGAACTCCTCATGAAAGGGGTAGATATTCTTTCTACCTGTTGTACTCAGGTTAAAAAGTCGGTTATGATTGTAAAGTAGAGGAGATGAACCTATTGTCTCCAAGCCCCCCAGCACCTGGGAATCTGCAGGATGCTGAATTTGAGTTTAGGGCATTAGATCACCGTAGTTAAGGGCTCTGGCTTGGAACTAACTGAATGCAAATTGCAGCTGTGCCTCTTGTTTGCTGTTTTGGGAACATCAACTCTTTAAGCCAGATTTTCCAGGCAGGCATATGGCAGCATGCTGGGGTACCACCTATGCTGTACCAAGGCCTGGGGTGGCCAGAACCCCTTGTTTATTTCCCTGTAGCCATGAGCAGCCTCCACAGACACTATATAATGGTTATCAACGTATGTCATAACATGAAAAAGATTGGGAAGAACAAATTAAGCTTCCGTTTTCTTATCTGTTCTATAGGGTTTAGCTTGGCCCCAATTTGTTCACTCACTTTCTGCATCTTCTTAGGTGAACGTTGAATCTACCTGGACTTCAGTTTCTAAGTGGGGTAAAACAAAGGGTTCAACTAAATTATTATACATTCCAGGTGCTTTCCAAGTGTACAACTCTGCCATAAACACTAATGTCAAAGAGAAAGAAAACAAACTTAGCATTATGTTTAAGTACAGAACACGTCAGAAACACTTTTATTATGCCCATCACAGAGGACAGAAAACAATGCCAGCATCATTTTCTCCTGTACAAGCTAGATGGTTCAACATGAGGTCATTACATGGTTAAGTGATTGACAAGAGGCACAAATATGTATTGCTACTAACTCTGGTACTAGCTATTCTTTATGACTATGCAGATCATTCACCCATTCTACCATTTACCAGAGAACTACTGACAGCGTACTGTGTGCCATGCACTGCTCTGCATTGATATATAGTTATTCAAAAAATCCAAATTGCCTTCTTCATTGAGCTTATAGCCTAGTGGAAGAAGCAGGCAATAAACAAATGAATGATTAAATATATGAAATGTCAGGAGGTAGGAAGGGATCTGTATTAAATAAAGCAGGACAAAAGAGATGGAGGTATCAGGAGTTGGGGGTAGGAGTCAGGGAAGGCTTCTCTGATGACATTCAAGCAGAGGATAAAGGTGTGAGATTGAGCCACAAAGCTATCAGGGGACTAGTGTTCCTGGTCAAGTCTTGATGTCCGTAAAATTCACCCTTATAATGTTAAAAGACCTTAATAATACACATACAAATGTTTATTACATATGAAAAAAGTACAAATAATACTACTAAAACAAACATTGACATACCTACTACCCAGCTTAGGATAAAATATATATTTACCAGTAATTGTGAGACACCCCCCATGCCAAAGTTTAATTTTTCAAAGATCTTTAAATATTAATTTTGATCTGGGCACAGTGGCTAACGCCTGCATTCCCAACACTTTGGGAGAATGAGGTAGGGGGATCATTTGAGGCCAGGAGTTTGAGACCAGCCTGGGCAAAATAGTGAGACGCTGTCTCTATAAAAAAATTAAACATTAAATTAGCCAGGTATAGCGGCAAACTCCTATAGTCCTAGCCACTTGGGAAGTTGAGGTTAGAGGACTGCCTAAGCTTGGAAGTTCAAGGTTATACTGAGCACCGCTGCAGTCCAGCCTGGGCAACAGAGCAAGACTCTTCTCTAAAAAAAATGTAATTTTGTAGAAGAATATGAAAGAACAGGAGAAAATAGTCAAGCATATTATTAAATGAAAAAGGAAGGTTGAAAAGCAGCCTTACAACATGTTCCCCTTAATGTAGAAAACCCAGGTATATAATATTAAATAGCCAATAGTACTAGGAGCTAATTATGTGCACAGCTCTGTGTGTGTGTGTGTGTGTGTGTGTGTGTGTGTGTGTGTGTGTGTGTGTGTGTTGTGGGTACCTAATGCAGAAATGCATTTAAAATTTATTTTTCATGGCTCTTTCTTAATAGTGGCATGCTAAATGATGTTTTACTCTTTTTGTATTGCCCTGTATTTTAAAGATTTCCACAGTGAACACATATTACTCTGTATAAGCTGCTATTTAAAAATGACTGAAAGCTTTTTCAATCACTGATTGGAATGGGACTACAGGCATGATTGGCACATGTCTGTAGTCCCATCTATTTGGGAGGCTGAGGTAGAAGGATCGCTTGAGTCTAGGAGTTAAAGGCCAGGCTAGGCAACATGGTAAGACTTTGTCTCTAAAAAAATAAAAGTGGTTTTTAAAAATATTACATGTTTTCACTAAAGGACATTTAAAAGGATTTACTTCAGGCAGAAGGCAAATGATCCCAAGTGGAAGGTGTGAGATACAAGAGATATGGTGCATGTGTGGGTAAATCTAAACCCAGCACTGGCTATGCAAAACAGCGGTAATAATGTCAAATGTGTGTGCACAGAGACAAGTCAGAAGTAAAAGACGGGCAACAGTTGTATCTAGCATGAGAGGGGGCTATCAGGGCCACCACATCACATAACTTCAACGGCATCGTTCACAAAGTGCAGACGGACCCAGGGAGTGGAAAGAGAAACGAAGTTTGCCTGAAGTGCTCTTTTCAAGCCATTGAAATTGAGAAAGAGAAAAAGGAGTTGCAGACCACATTTGAAGGAGGCATCTCCACAAAACATGAGGTCGAGATTTATATTTTAAAAGGTAAAGGCAGACAACACACCTTTGAGAATTGATAATCTCTTAGGAACTTAGGGTCAGGAAAACAAAGAATGGCAATAATTTATAAGTAAGCAAGCTTTTAGCAATTAGGCCATTTCATCTTAACAAATGTAGCTAACCACTCCCTAGAGTTCACGAGGTATTCACAAATTCTCTAAACAAAAGCAATTTATTGTATGCAACACAGGCAACTAAAAGTTTGGTGAAATTTTTTCATAGTTTTAAAAATAATTTAATGTGATTTCTAATTGCACATTTTTTTCTCTTTCGACACTATGTATAAATCAATGCATCTTGGTTCCATTCTTCATCATTTGCTGGTAGCTAAATTATGGTAAATTAAGCTAAGGACATCTTAAAATCCTGTTTAATTTGTCCACGTGCTAAATACCCCAGCACACAAGAGAAAAGGCAGCATGTACTTGGATAAGACAAACCTGGGGCTTCCATCCAGTTAAAGAACGGTCTTGGAAGTCTTGTTATGTTTAATGTTTATTGAGTGGATGAGCAAATGAATGAATATACAAATAGTTATGCACACAATTAAGCAAACTACTTGATCACATTCCTCCTTTCGGTTTTGCTGCCTCTACCCTATCAGCTGTCCTGAACACCTGCAGAGATATTTTGTGCAGGACGGTTTCCCACATTGGCCTTGGGAGTTGAGAAAGCACCAGCTTAGGTTCTGCCAGGATTGAGCCCCATGTGCTCTTCCCTGACAACGAGCGCTGCTGGCTGCTGACGCCTAGAATCTCAGCATGGGAGCTGCCCTTGTCACAGACCTTGGTTCCCATTCAGTCGAGCACCTGTGCAGTTGCCCTGTGGTCTGGCATCCCAGGCTCAGCAGTGACAGCTCCTGATGGGCTTTCACCTGACTTTCTAAATCAGTACTGCTCACTCAGCCAGAGCCTGGTCACCCCTGCATGGAGGAGGAGAGAAGCTTATGAAAAAGTGAGGTGCCAAACACACAGAGGAGAACACGGAGGAGGCCATATTGTAATAAAGAGGTAAAAAAAGATTCTGATAACATGAGAACATGTTTGAAAGTTCTTCTTGACCAAAGATACAAATCTTACTCCAAATGCGTGTATGTGGAGAAACATGGCTTATGAGTCAGATGTCAGAGAATCATAGACCCTTCAGAAACAGTGGGCATCTTAAAGGTCACATGGTTCAAAGCCCTTGCCATAGAGGAAGAAGACAGGAGGCCTAACTCTTGTCTACTCTCATACAGTATTGCAGGGGTGGAAAGTCCTCATTCATCGCAAGGGTCACAGACAACACTCTTATAACAAAAGATAGGTTAACATGAGAAAATAATAACAAATTTATTTAATCAAAATTTCACTTGATATAGGAACCTTCAGAAATGAAGACCCAAAGACCCAGGGAATACTGTCTATTTTTATGCTTAGGTTCAATGAAGAATGACCAGCCATGTAAAAATGTGAGTGGACAAAAGTTATGATCTCGTGGTAATAGACTGAGGGGAGTATCCCAGCAAGGCCTGTGTGTTCAGATACTTCCTGGCTTCTCTGTGTAGCATTCCTTCTTCCTGGGTATGGGGAAGGACCTCTCTGGAAATGAGAGTCTTTAAGGGAAAAGAGAGGAAGGACAGAGTGACCTTTTTAGATTTTGTCTTGCTTTGGGGTCTAGTTTCTATGGCTCAATTTGGGGAAGAGGAATTCTGGTTTCTATGACTCACTTCAAAGGAGGAAGGACAGGTGAGAGACAGGAGAACAGGAGAAGGTCAGAGAAAGAGACTTTTCTTCTGAGCCTGCTTCTGTGACCTTCCAATCTCTTTTAGTTAAAAGTACAGTCATACCTCAGGAGATTGTAGGTTCAGTTTCAGACCACCACAATGTTGATGGTAAATATTGCAATAAAGCAAGGCACACTAATGGTTTGCTTTCCCAAATGCATATAAACATTATGTTTATACCATATTGTAATCCACTGAGTATCCAGTAGAGTTATGTCTTAAAAACAATACAGATACCTTAACTTAGTTTCTTTTTTTTCCTTGCTAAAAATACCATTTGAGCCTTCAGTGAGTCATAATCTTTTTGCTGGTGAAAGGTCTTGCCTCAACGCTAAATTACTGCTGACTGATCAGGGTGCTAATTGCTGAAGGTTGGGGTGGCTGTGGCAATTTCTTAAAAATAAGACAACAATAAAGTTTGCCATATCAATGGACTTTCCCTTTCATGAAAGTCTTCTGTTGCATGTAATGCTGTTTGATAGTATTTTACCCACCGTAGAAGTTCTTTCAAAACTGGAGTAATTCTTGCAAACCCTGCTGCTGCTTTCTCAATGAAGTTTATAAAAATGTTCTAACTCCTTTGTTGGCATTTCAACAGTGTTCACAATCTCTTCACCAGAAGTAGGTTCCCTCTTAAGAAATCACTTTCTTTGTTCAACTTCTTACCCATTACAGTTTTAATATGAGATTGCAGCAATGGTGAATCCTTTCCAGAAGTTTTTCAATTTACTTTGCCCAGATCCAGCAGTGGAATCACCATCTATGGCAGCAATAACTTTATGAAGTATATTTCTCAAGTAATGAAACTTGAAACTCAAAATTACTTCTAGATTAACTATGGCTACAGAATGAATGTTGTGTTTGCAGGCATGAAAACAACATTAACTTTTTTGTACATCTCCATCAGAGCTCTTGGATGACTAGGTGCATTGTCAGTGATCAGTAATATTTTCAAGAGAACCTCTTGTTTTCTGAGCAGTGTGTGCAAATATTTAGTAATATATAAGTTCTTGTTACTACATCTGATTAGCACTCCAAAAAGTTAGTTATTAACTTTACTATTTGATATAGTTTGGCTGTGTCCCCACCTAGATCTCATCTCGAATTGCAATCCGAATTGTGATCTCCACATGTTGAAAGAGGGACCTGGTGGGAGATGATTGAACCATGGAGGCCGTTTCGCCATAGTGTTCTCATGACAGTGAGTGAATCTTACGAGATCTGATGGTTTTGTAAGTGGCAGTTTCCCCTGCTCTCACTCTCTCTCTCCCTCTCATGTTGGCTGCCATGTAAGACGTGCCTTGCTTTCCCTTCACCTTCCACCATGATTGTAAGTTTCTTGAAGCCTCCCCAGTCATGAGGAATTGTGAGTCAATTAAACCTCTTTCTCTCATAAATTACCCAGTCTCAGGTATTCCTTATAGCAGTCTGAAAACAGACTAATACAGTAGTCCAAAAAAAAGAGGCTGAGATCCCAGAAAAATATTTCCCCCCACAGCATAACCATGGCAATGACTGGCCAAGCCCTCACCTCTGAACTGACCAGGGCAACATGTGTGGGACCCTCCCACACGGATGTCCTTGGGCCAGTCATAGAGCCCACTGATCCCTGGCTAAGCATATGTGTTATCTCATTTAATCTTCACACTGCTCTTATGTTGTGGGTTCCATTATTATCCCAATATTGCAGATTATAAAACTGAACTTTAGAAAATTGATTTCATGACTACATAGCAGGTGGCATAGCAGGAATGGAGGCAGAAAACTGGACTGGAGAACTGAGTTCTTTCCTCTCCTCCATAACTATATTATTATTGGTGGTACCCGTGAGCATTTCAGCAGGAGCAGTCAGGGATGTTTGGTTTCCCACAACACTCCTCTTCCTCAACACAGATGAAGCAGTGATGACTATTCAGAGAAGCATATGGCACTGGGAATTGACCTTTGAATAGCTATATCCATCCAGAAGGTCGACATTCTGAAGTTCCTACCATCATGCAATCTCAGGGAGTCAACAGTTAGCAGTCAAGTCGGCCAAGTGTTTAAAATAGCACTTGACTGATATTTCTTGTCACTCAAAAATAGGGATTAATAAGAGAAACTATCCCACAGGCTTATTGGGAAAACTAAATGAGTTAATATGTATTTTATATAATCCCCTAGAAAGCAAGCAGTCAGAAGTCACCCCCATACAACACCTTCCACCCTCTGAGCATGGCCAGCAAAGCAGTTTCTTCTTGTGGACGCTGCATCAGTCCAGCTCAAACTGCCTTCCATTCTGATGAACATCCACAAACAGTTATGAAGAAGACCCAAATGTCATGATTTTGTTCCTCTCAGAGAAGAAAAATATCATGATTCTAAAGCAGTGTTGGTGGGTGTTCAAGTCAATTCCGTTACAAGCATGCACCTTACCCCAGTTCTCATGGCTTCATCCTGAATTAGAGTTGTCCCCTGTCATCTGAATATATTTCCCATCGAGACACATTACCCTCATCCCTTCTATAGCTGTGCCAGCTCAGTGCTTGAGTTCTCAGAGATTTTGTTACGTGAATTAGTCCAAAGGGTGTTACAGCAAGTCTAAGTCATCATAAGTCACGTGATCCACACATTTCCTATTTGTATCTTTGCTTGGTTGAGTGTGTTGTGGGGGGTTAGAATATATTTTGGTTTACTTGAATCTTTGTGTTCAAATTCACTCTTAGGTTGAAAGAAAAACATAAACTCAAATTTAAAGAATAGCCTTCTTGTAAAATACAAGCTTGGCTATGACTAAGCGGTTGTTACTTGGTGAGCAGAGAGAAGCCCCTTCTCGAGTAATTGGGGCTGCAGGAATAGAGTGGCTGTTTCCCCATGAGCATCCTGTCTCGGTCCTTCAGGTCTGAGCAAGAAGAGCGAGGGCCAGAGTCCCCCAGCACGCAGTTGTCTTGATGCCACAGACAAAATAATTTAAATCATGTAGGCGTCCTCATAAATCTGACAAATGTTTAGAAAATGGAAGCTTTGAAATGTGCTGACTCTGAGAAAGAAAGGTGTGCCTTTTACAGGACCATCAGGTCATCACTCTGTCCCAGGAATTTTTATGTAGTGCATACAGATTTCCCAGTCCATAAACTGAACTGTGTTACCAAAGTATTTTTAAAACTCAATTTACAGTTTTCATTCTGTGGGTTGGCAGAAAATTTAAACTAGTCGATTCTTGGTATTTTCAGGAATTTCTACATTTTCTCTCTTTTAGGAGGTACAAGTCCTGTCTTCCCCCTCTTTTCCCCAAGTGGGTAGGCATTTGTGGCATCTAGCATCAGGAAGAAAGTCCTTTCTCAGCCTTTCTCTGTGTTGGCACATCACACAGTGATAGGATCATAGTTAATGCTAACATTTATACTTTGCTCTCTATTTAAGAGCTTTATATATAAAAATTAATTGAGGAGTAAATTATTAATAATTCATTTATTCCTCACAATGACTCTGTGCTACTATTACACTAGTCCCCTCTTATCCAAGGGGGGCAGCTTCCAGGAACACTGGTGGATGTCTGAAACTGCAGATAGCATAAAACAGTGTTTTTTTCCTATACCTACATACCTATGATAATGTTTAATTTACCAATTGGGCATGGTAAGAGATCAACAAAAATAACTAATACAAAATAGAACAATTATAAGGAAACACTATAATAAAATTTATGAGTGTGTGATCTCTCTCTCTCTCTCTCACTCTCTCTCTCCCTCTCTTTCAAAATTTCAGACCACAGTTCACTTCAGGTAACTGAAACCAAGGAAAGTGAACCTATGGATAAGGGGGAACTATTTTATGAACATTTTTATGAACATCCCCATTTTATAGGTAAGGAAACTGACACAGAGAAAGGTCAAGTGACCAGAGCCTAAAATCATAAGGCTCGGAACAGGGGGAACTGAGATATGAATCCTATCTTCCAGCTGGAGAGTCAGTGCACTCACACCACACTACACTCCCCAGCCCATCATCTTTCTCATTCTTGGCATATATTTTGTTTGGTTAAAGAGAGGGGAAGGGAAGGGAAGGAAAGAGAAGACTCACTGAGAGGTTGATGTTGTTATAAAAGTGACAGACTTTGATCCCATGTCTGCCACTCTGCCTATCCGCCTCTCCAGCTATGACACCACTTGGAAGCCTGCTCATTTCTTTCTGCAGACTTTATCTGTAAACATTAAAAAAAAATGATTACTATTTATTGTGCTTTTTTTGTGTCTCACATCTGCTTCTCACTATCTTTGAATTTAGGGGACTTCAGATGACAGTTGATTCACTGCTAGTCCTTAAAGAGAAGGAGACTCTTGCAGACCATCGAAGCACCTGATGTCACAGTGCCCAAACTCCCAAAGAATGTACGTTCCCCAATGCCAGGCTCCTTTCCCCATAAGTCGATAGAAAAATGGACAGAGTCTGAATGTGATATTCAATGAGGAAGTAGAAATGATCTTTAAATATATAAAATTGATGCTCAATCTTACTAATAAAAAGAAGTACCAGTTTATGTGGTTTCCTAGGGCTGCCATGATAAATTGCCACAAACTGGTAGCTTACAACAACAGATACTTACAGTCTCACAGTTCAGGAACACAGAGGTCCCAAGTGGAACTGTCAGTAGGGCCATGCTTCTTCTGGAACTGGGTGGACTCCTTCCTTGACTCTTCCTAGCTTCTGGCAGTGACCACCAATCTTTGTTCCTTGTCTTGCAGCTGCGTCACTCTGGTCTCTGCCCTATCCTCAGGTATTTTCCCTCAGTGTGTGTGTGTGTGTGTGTGTGTGTGTGTAGCGGGTGGGAGAACGCATGTGCACTAAACGTCTCTCTCTTTATTTATTTATTTTTCTACTTGCCCCCTCTTCTTATAAGGACACTAGTCATATTCAATAAGGGCTCACCTTATTTACCTCACCTTAACTTGATTACATCTGCAAATACCCTATTTCCAAATAAGATCACATGCACAAGTACATGAGGATAGGACTTGAACCTATCTTTTTGGGGAACATAATTCAGTCCATAATATATGTTATTTTTGTCCATGAAACTGAAAATTTATGAAAGTTTGGCTGAGTATAGGAAATGCTTATACATACACACCGAAAACTAGATAATAAAATGACAGAGCAATGTGAAAAAATAAAATGTATATACACCGTATTACCTAGTAATCACATGGTAATCTATTTCTTCTCCTACAGAAATATTAGCACAAGCATATAAAGGTAATATAGCTGTAGATACAGATGGTAATTGCAGTGTTTGTTACAGTAAAAAAAAAAATTAAAAATCTAGATGTTGGCCGGGCACGGTGGCTCATGTCTGTAATCCCTGCACTTTGGGAGGCCAAGGTAAGTGGATCAACTGAGGTCAGGAGTTCAAGGCCAGCCTGGCCAACATGGCGAAACCCTGTCTCTACTAAAAATACAAAAATTAGTCGGGCTTGGTGGTACACACCTGTAATCCCAGCTACTCGGGAGGCTGAGGCAGGAGAATTGCTTGAACCCAGGAGGCGGAGGTTGCAGTGAGTCAAGATCATGCCATTGCACTCTAGCCTGGGGACAAGAGCGAAATTCTGTCTCAACAAAAAACAAAACAAAAACAAAACAAAAAAAATTAGATGTTGATAAGTAGAAAATGTATTAAAACATTAAAGCACAGTCTTAAAATTATACAAACATATTATTATTATAGAGAATGTTTGATATAGATACACATGTATGACTTGAAAATAAGTTTTGATATATCACTATGATAGAATAGCAAATTATAGAAAAACATGTATGCTCAAACCTGCATGAGTTGTAAATAAATTTTATTTTTTAATAACTGTTTTTATCCTGTAAGGATACACATCAATCTTTTAATAGCAGTTAACTTATAAAGTAGAATTCAATTGAGATAAAGAACTTTGACATTTTACTCTGTATACTCCTGTAAGATTTTACTTTATTATTTTATGAAAAAGGGTACAGTCTTCCTAACTCCTAATTATAATCCACTTTGAGCCAGGTCCAGACAAACCCATCCAATGTTGTTACCCATGGAAAAGCAATTGATTGATGGTGATGCTTCAGAATATTCTCGATCCTCCCAGAACATGGCAGGCAGATATTGGAACTCAGAACATAATACCCCAAAGTATGGCATCTTAGCCCGCTGAGTACTTTGAACTCAAGGAAATTGAAAGGACCATAGAAGCAAGTAGTTCCCTCTGACCTTCTCCTGCCCTTCTTTCTCCTTTCCCTACTTCTCCTCCAAAGCAGGTTATGAAGACTAAAACTCCCCTAAATCAAGCCATAAAAACTAGAAATGTAGCTCTCTGGCCTTCTTTCTTTTCTCCTGCCATGATTTGAATGTGCCCCTCCAAGCTCATGTGTTGAAAACCTGATCCCCATTGTGGTGGTGTTGGGAGGTGGGGTCTAATGAGAGCTGTTTGAGTCACAGGCACACTGCCTCCATGAATAGATTAATGCCATTATCGGGGAGTGAGTTTGCTGTCACAGGAGTGGGTTCCTTATAAAAGAATGAGTTTGGCCCTCCTTTCTCTTTCTCTCTCTCTCTCTCACCCTCTTTTGTCCTTCCACTTTGGGATGACACAGCAAGAAGGCCCTTGAAAGATGCTGGCCTCTTGATCTTGGACTTCCCAGCCTCCAGAACCATGAAAAAAGAATTTCCATTCATTATAAATTACCCAGTCTCCAATATTCTTTTGTAGATGCACAAAATTAAGACATTCCCTGAAAGCTTTCATGTGACAGGTGTCCTGCCCTACACTCAGAGGAAGGAATGCTACACAGACAGACTAAGAAGAACCATAAAATTACACCCCTTTTTGTTAAATCACATTTCTACACGGCTGTCCATTCTTTACTGAACCTACAAAAACATTCAGTTTTCCCAGGGTCTTAGGGTCTTCATGTCACATAAAACTTTGATTAAATGAATTTGTCATACATTTATCTTGTTAATCTGTCTTCCATTATAGGAGTATCAGCCATGGTCTGTGAAATGGGTGAGGAAAAGGTATTACACCTTTTTGTCCCTACACAGCTATGTTCTCCCAAGCCACCTTGTAAAACCAGATGTTAGGATGGATGCACCTCTAGATCACTGTCAGGATTGGGCCTCTAATAAGATGCTGAAATATTCTAGTGCTGGAAAATAAAGTTGTGTTCGATACAAGCTGGAAATAGAATGGTGGGATGGAGAGGAGGGCAGAAACTGAGAGTGTGAGCATTCTCACTGCTCAGTAATTGAGAGTAAGCAAGGATGGGAGCAGCCAGAGGAGTGGGATGGACAAAACCTGGGGGTGACCCCTCTCAGACTGTCTTCATTTGTATGACACTGTTTAGCACAAGTGTTCCTGTATATGATTGTTACTGTTCCACTGGTCCTAAGCTGTGTGACATTTTGGATTCTGCAAATCATTCAGGATGGCCATATGGCATCCTAAATCTAATTGCCTGGGATTGGGCATATCACAGTGATAGCACACCTATCAAGCCAGTAAACTGTCCTATTTCTGCAACACAAACAGGTTGATTTCCTGACCATAATAGCTGCTGTTTCTTAAAGCTTCTCCTAGACATATTCTGTGGTCTTGGTTTGCTGCCACATGTCACACTGAGGTCTCTGTATTGTAAAGACCACAGAGCTAGTACTCAAATGCACAAAGCCTGCTGACATTAATCATCTGAATAGCCATTTGGACAAAGTGGAAAAACACTGGGCACTGCAAACCATTGAGAAACATTTCTGCAGAATAGAGACAGCTTGTGAATTTTGGAGACTTTCCAAAATTTCCTGTTCTGATTTTTTAAAGATGATCTAGTTAAAATTGTATCCTCTACTGGTAACTTATCAGATGCCCAGAGTTTTTTTAAAAAGAAAATTCTTAATATTCATATGTTAAATAAAATTCAACAAATCTATCCTTTTGTGATAAGATGTAAGAAATGGGGTAGGCAGTATTCATTTGTGATTATTAAACCATGAACATTTCATGGATACTTCTGGTCCAAGACATCACTGAAAAATGTGTTAAAAGTAGAGCTAGAATGCAGAAAATTATTCAGGATGTCTTTCAAGTAAAAGCTTAAGTTAAATGCCTCTTGGACTTCAAAAAATTATTGATTGGATTTGGGGTTTTAAGCCATCAAGCTCTGCTAGAGAGGGGATTCTGGACCCAAACTAGTTTTAACTTTTTAAAATATCAGCTCAATAAATTATCTCTATGCAAATATAAAGATAGCCAATATACAGATCAAGAAAGAGAACATTGCTAGCACCTAAAAGTGGCCTTGAGGTCTTTCCTAAGCACCACTGTTTTCTTCTCTTTAAAGGTAAACAATACTGTAGCATACTTCTGTTTTTGGGCTTTATAAATAGAATAACGTAATACGTATTTTTTTCATATCTGGCCTCATGTTTCCATGTGTTTGTGAGATTTATCACGTTGTTACTTGTACTTGGTTCAATTTACTAATATATAGTTTCCATTGTATGAACAGCCTATAATTTCCTTATTCATTCCACATTTGAAAGGAACTTGGGTTGTTTTCAGTGTGATGAGATTATGAGTTACCTTTTTTAGGTGAGAAAGCTTTCTTTATAAAAATTATTTTTTTAGGCCAGGCGCGGTGGCTCAAGCCTGTAATCCCAGCACTTTGGGAGGCCGAGATGGGCGGATCACGAGGTCAGGAGGTCGAGACCATCCTGGCTAACCCGGTGAAGCCCCGTCTTTACTAAAAAATACAAAAAACTAGACCGGCGAGGTGGCGGGCGCCTGTAGTCCCAGCTACTCGGGAGGCTGAGACAGGAGAATGGCGTGAACCCGGGAGGCGGAGGTTGCAGTGAGCTGAGATCCGGCCACTGCACTCCAGCCTGGGTGACAGAGCGAGACTCCGTCTCAAAAAAAAAAAAAAAAAAATTATTTTTTTCACATTGAATTTAAAGAACATTTTCCTTAATACATATAATGAAGTGTTCTGAGAATATGAATATATGTTTAATGGGCTACAATTAAAATATGTCAACATAAGTGCTTAACATTCTATTTACAATTCATACTCCAAATTTAACTTTAGGATGATCACTTGATGTATACAATATTTATTTACCCAGAATGCATCTAAAATTAATATGACAATTATTGAGGGAAGAGTTCCAAATAATCAAATATCATTTTCTGAGTAATCAATTTGCTAGCTTATTTAGGAACTTTTGAAGTATTGGTTTCTCTGTTTGTAAAATGGCCAACAGCCCTAAATCAGACGTAAGATGTTTTTACTTTTTTTCAGTTAATTGGCTTCTAGTGATCTAATCCGGAGCTGTTGGAAAAAAAAAAAAAAAAGAAGAAGAAGGAATTATAAATTGGTTCAAGGTTTCAAAGTAGAGTTTGGCAACATGTCCCAAAGCTTAAAATTTTGCAGTTTATTGGTCACCAAATTCAGCTTTTAGAAATGTATGTGGAGAAGAATCATTAAGAGTTATTTGTAATAGCAGAGACAACTTTAAATCATATAATTATTAGGTACAATCATAAGACAATTGGTTCCTTAATTCATAAAACAAATACCCGTTGATTAAATTATATACCAAACAGTGCTATATATTGGGAATTTTGTAGTAATCAAGACTGAAAGGTTCTTGAAATAATAAAGTTTGAAATTTAAAGGGAGATAGATGTTAAGTAAATATTCATCCAAATATTATTTAATGTTAAAAGTTAAGTACTATGCACATACTTTCAACACTTTGGGCTTTCAGATTTTTTTTTTTTAATAGAGAGAGGATTTTGTTCTGCCACCCAGTCTGGAGTGCAGTAGTGCTATCGTAGCTCACTGCAACCTTCACCTTTTGGGCTCAAGCTATCCTCCTGCCTCAACCTCCCAAGTAGCTAGGACTACAGGCTCTCACGACCATGCCTGGCTAATTTTAAAACTTTTTTATACAGATGGAATCTTCCCATGTTGCCCAGGCTAATCTCACACTCTTGGCCTCAGGAGATAACTGCTTTGGCCTCCCAAAGTGCTGGGGTTACAGGTGTGAGCCAATGCACCTGACTTATTTATTTGTTGATTTATTTATTTATTTACCAGTGATTGTGAGACCCCTCATGCCAGAATTTAATTTTTCAATTAGTTTTAAAAAGTGATTTTGTAGAAGAATGTTAAAGGACAGGAAAAAATAGAACTTGAGAGTGCTTTACATCTTTTGGATACCAGTCCTTTATCAGATATATTATTTGTAAATATTTTTTCCCAGTCTGTGGTGTCAAGGACTGTGAAGGGTCTGGTATTTTACCCTGCTGTTGAACAAACAAGTGAGCCTGCCAGGTTCCAAGAAATGGGCAGGAGTTGGCAGCTCCTTCCTTAGAGAAAAGGGACTTGATAACATCACAACAAGAAGCATGAGCTTCACATTCACATCTGCTTCCATTGCCCACCCCCTGACCCAAGACCCACGAGGATGTTGTGGCAAGGCCCAGGGAGGTCCTACAGACAAGGTGGGTTTATGTCACAGGTGAGATACTCCAAGCTTAGGAAATCCTAGATATTTAAAGGGGGCTGCTTGCAAGCCTACCCAACCTTTCCCCTCGCCCCCCAAAAGACAATATCTTTATTATACTGGTCAGGAAACAAATAACCCAAACCCACAGGGAGCCATTATCTCTACCTTCCAAGGCTTTTTGCTGTGTAAATATCTTCGATGAGATGGGTCAGAACAAAAGTGGTGAATGCATTTGCTTGGAACACCTGCAGAAATATGAGAGACCCAAAGAAAATTGCCTTAATATATGACTTTTTAAAATTCTCTTAGCAGTGTCTTTTGAAGAACAGAAAATTATTTTGTAATGAAGTGCAATTTATCAATTTGATTTTTCATAGATCATGCTTACAGTGATATCTAATTTTTTTGTTGTTGTTGTTGTTGTTGCTCAGGCTGGAGTGCAATGGCATGATCTCGGCTCACTGCAACCTCCACCTCCCAGGTTCAAGTGATTCTCCTGCCTCAGCCTCCCAAGTAGCTGGGATTATAGGGATGTGCCACCACGTCCAGCTAATTTTGTATTTTTTGTAGAGATGGGGTTTCTCCATGTTGGTCAGGCTGGTCTCGAACTCCTGACCTCAGGTGATTCGCCCACCTAAGCCTCCCAAAGTGCTGGGATTACTGGCGTGAGCCACTGCACCCAACCTGATATCTAAAATATTTCTAGCTAACCCAAAGTCTCAAAGATTATGGCTATGTTTTCTCCTAAAAGTTTTATAGTTTTAGGTTTTACATTTACGTTTATAACTCATTTTAAGTTATTTTTGTATGTGGTTGGTGTGAAATAAGGATCAGATTTCACATATGCATACCTAATAGTTCCAGCATCGCTTTTTGAAAGACTATCTTTTCCACTGAATTGACTACCTATTTGTAAAAATAAATCGTAAAAAAATCAATGGCCCATAAATGTGTGCATCCATTTCTGCACTCTATTCTGCTCCATTGATTTGATAGGTTCCACTGAGGTATCTTGATGCCAATTCCACATTATTTTGAATATGGTATCTTTATAAAGGTCTTAGAATCAGATACTGGTATTCCTCCAATTTGTCCTTCTTTTTCAAAGCTGTTTTAGCTATCCTAGGTCCTTTACATTTCCATATGTATTAAATTATATAATCAGTTTGCTATTTTCTACTAAAAGCTTGCTGAGATTTTGACTGGGATTGTGTTGAACCTGTAAATCAATTTGGGGAGGATTAATATCTTAACAACATTGAGTCATCTGACCCATGAACACAGTATATCTCTACATTTATTTAAGTTTAATTTTTCCCTAGTAATGTCTTATAGTTTTCAGGATACAAATCTTGCATATCTTTTGTCAGATTCGTCATTAAGTTTCTAATATCTTGTGTTTCTATTTCTATTTCTTTCCTTATCTTTATACATTCAACCTTTCTGAGCCTTTTTACTTGTATGCAGTGTTATATTTTTAAAATCTCATTTGATAGTGTTTTCCTTTTAATTGGAATATATAGTACATTTATATTTGTATTCAGACAACTCAGACACAGCTTCCCACGTCCCCAGTCATGCACGGAATACTTTGCAATCTCAGGGCTAGCAATAAGCTGATGCAAATCAGGTCTCATCAGCATAGAGAAACTCTTTTGTCTAGGGTCCCTCAGTCTCAATACTTGGCTCGCCATCCAGCACCCATGAGGATAAGTGACTAACTTCCATTCTGTGGTATACATAAACATCACAAGTTACAAGTTTCTCAATGAGCAATCTTGACAGTCAAATACATTTTATGGAAGATTCTTGGATCAGTATCTTGTAGGTGGCAGATATTATAGGACTTTCTTCTCTCTTCAAGGATGATGTTCCAAGAAGTTCAAGGTCAATTCTTTAGCCTGGGGTAGAGACTCAGGGACCCATTCCTTCCTGGAACACCAGCATGAGAATTGAGAGGTGATGAGATAAATATGAATTATTTTGCTGCCTTGAGCTTTCCAGATTTCTGATCAAATGAGGAACTTTCTTTTCTTTGTTTTTGGAGATGGAGTCTTGCTCTGTTGCCCAGGTTGGAGTGCAGTGGCATGATCTCAGGGTTCAAGCAATTCTTCTGCCTCAGCCTCCCGAGTAGCTGGGACAACAGGCGTATGCCGCCATGCCCAGCTAATTTTTTGTATTTTAGTAGAGATGGGGTTTCACCATGTTGCCCAGGTTGGTCTTGAACTCCTGAGCTCAGGCAATCTGCCCGCTTCTGCCTCCCAAAGTGCTAGGATTACAGGCGTGAGCCACCGCGCCTGGCTGGGAACTTTCTTTTCTAAAATTCTCCTTAGAAATCTTTTATTATCCCACAGAGTTGATTCCTTTTCTCTCAACTTTCTGTGTCTACTTTTGCTTTCTCTCTTCATTATGCAGCATCCCATTCTACTAGGCTAGACATATAAAAAGATCTTTGAAAATTGTAATCACACTTGTAAGAAATTAAGCATGTTAATTTGACATCTCCTTTACATTTTTTCCACAAAACAGAAGGACACTGTCTCTGTGGGTTCAGTCTGAAATATTTTTTACCAGTTGGTTTTAGGCCTTGTGTAAAGGAATTCAATTTTTAAAATGTTATTCAATCATCTTGAGACATAGCCTGTGCTTTGAAATCTTTCTTTCAATCTGAAAACCTTTGCTACTCTCTTTTCTTAAAAAATCTCTTGCTCCTTCCTCTGTCAGATAATAGTAATCTGACCTCTTTTCTTAAATATATGTCCTGCTTTCTTGTTTTTAGGAAGCAAATAAAAGGCATTAATGAAGTGCCAACAGGTAGATAATGAGGCATACTCTTTGCCTTTTTTTCCTACTATGTAAGTAATTGAAGAACCAAAAGTTATTGGTTGATTGCCAGATTTGTGAAACACTACAGCAAAGTCAAACAACCAGCAAACTTCAGTCAATCATTACAATGCAGCTAGCAAGGGCTACATGAAATAGAAAGAACTTGAAGAAATAATAAAAAGTAAAGTTTAACTTGTGCCAGGCAAATTCCCTGCAGGGCGCCCTCTCTAAAAGAAGGTTGGCCTTCTGCAGAACAGAGACTGTCAGGTGCCTGAAACCTGCTATCTCAAAGCTTTCTACATTTCTGGCATAAGGCAGTCAATTCTGGTTAATGCTGAAGTGAAGAATCAAGACCAAAGACACTGATTTTCCACGTCACACAACTCAAGGCTTAGAACACATGTCTGGGGAGAAAATGGTGCTCTCCTGTTCAATGAATGCTGAAATTTCAGAAGGAGACCACTTTTTCAACAGCACATACTGCTGCTGGGTGCCAGCATCTAATCACTCCAAGGGAGGCGCTGGTGCTTCCCCTAATTGTGTAGCTTAAAGCTCACAACTCAAGGGCTGGTCTCTCTCTCTCTCAGAGTCTGATGTCCAGCCATGCTAGACATTCATTCTGTCTCACAATGTGATAGGCAACAGGGAGACCACACACCTGCTACCAGTTCCACTCTATGTGCCATGAGTGAGGACTGCCCATTTGTCCTTGCTTGATAGATAAATTGTATCTGGCAGAGAAGTTCAAATGCTAAGAACATGTGAACCACAAGTCAAAAACTCAAATGCACTACTATGTATCCAAAGGAAATGAAATCAGTATGTCAGAGACATATCTGCACTCACATATTTATCACAGCACTATTCACAAGAGCCAAGATACAGAATCCACCTAAGTGTCCTTCACTGGATGAATGGATAGAGAAAAACATGGTCTACATACATAATGGAATACTATTCAGCCATAAAAATGAATGAAATCCCATCATTTGTGGCAACATGGATGAACCTGGAATGACATTATGTTAAGTGAAGTGAGCCAGGCATGGAAAGTGAGCCAGGCATGCAATATTTGCATGTTCTCACTCATTGACCTCACAGAAATAGAGAGTAGAACAGTAATTAGCAGAGGCTGGGAGGTTGAGGAGGATGGAGAGAGGTTGGTCAGTGGGTACAAAGTTACAGTTTGATAGGAGGAACAGGTTCTGGTGTTCTAGTGCACAGCAGGGTGACTGTGGTTAATAATACTGTATTGTATATTTCAAAATAGCTCTGGTATGGTTTGGATGTTTTGTCCCTCTAAATCTCATGTTGAAATGTGATCTCCAATGTTGGAGGTGGTGCCTGATGGGAGGTGTTTGGGGAGGTGTCGGGGCAGAGCCTGCGTTAAAGGCTTGGTGCCCTCCCCATGGTAGTGGGCAAGTTCTTGCTCTGTGAGTTCACGTGAGAGCTGGTTGTTTAAAAAAACTTGGCATCTCTCTCCCCCATCTCTCTCTTGCTCCCTCTATTGCCATTTGGCATGTCTGCTCCCCTTTCATCTTCTGTCATGATTGCAAGTTTTCTGAGGCCTCTCCAGAAACAGATGCTGGCACTATGTTTTTTTGTATAGCTTGTAGAACTGTGAGCCAAATAAACCTCTTTTCTTTATAAATTACCCAATCTCAGGTATTCCTTTGTAGCAATGCAAAAATGAACTAATACAAGCTAGAAAAGAGAATTTTGAATGTTCTCACCACAAAGAAATGATAAATGTAGGAGATGATGAATAGGCTGAAAACCCTGTGTTGATCATTACACAATGTATATACACGTATGGAATTACCACACTGTAGCCCATAAAAATGTAGTTACTATGTGTTGATTAACAACAAAATTAAAAATACCTCACATGCCTACAGGGTAAGGAAGGTAATAGAGTGGATCCAAAGTAGCAATATGGACACAACATAAAGTAGACGGGCCAAGTGGAGTGCACACGCCCTGTCTCTCTGGTCCCAGAAGACTGCCATGGGGGCATGGAGGCTCAGTGTTGCCTGATCCTCCAATGCTCAAGAGAAACCACAAACCAGATTTTACTTTGACAGAATTACTGTGAGATCTTCTGGTATTTTCAAATTTCTGAGAGTAAATTAAAATAAAACAAATACACACACACACACACACACAAAACAAACCACAAAAGCCCTTTGTAGCCTAACACTATATAAGCTGAACATCACCTTCCTATGGTCCATAGCCTGCTAATGCACAGCCTCTGATATAGATGATAAGTGCTGTAAGATTTGAGGTGGGGCCAGGCGCGGTGGCTCACACCTGTAATCCCAGCACATTGGGAGGCTGAGGTGGGCAGATCGCCTGAGGTCAGGAGTTCAAGACCAGCCTGGCCAACATGATGAAACCTACTCTCTACTAAAAATACAAAAATTAGCTGGCCATGGTGGCAGGCACCTGTAATCCCAGCTACTTTGGAGGCTGAGGCAGGAGAATGGCTTAAGCCCGGGAGGCAGAGGTTGCAGTGAGCCGAGATTGTTCCACTGCACTCCAGCCTGGGCAACTGAGTGGGACTCTTGTCTCAAGAAAAAAAAAAAAAAAGATTCAGAGGTGGGAGAAAGTCTGAGCTACTATGTCCACTAAAAACAAGACAAGCTTAAAAGGCAGATGAGCTGACTATAAAAAAAAAATTTTACAGAGAGAAATGGGGACAGTCTATCCCCAAACTGTTGTCAGGTTGTCTGGAATACTTAAAAGAAACTCTGGGAGATTCAATGGTTGTTTTTTGAATGCATGCATGAAATAAAAGCTCAGAAGCATCTAAATATCCAGAAGAAATATTTTTACCTCCTGGGAAGCCTGAATTGACTGAATTAGAAAGTAAATTCTCTTTTGTCTGACGTCTAGACTTCTGGAGATACCGTCATTTTTTTTTCTTTTTTCCTTTTTCTTTGTTTAAATCAAGAATGTACTTTATCGGCAAAGCTTAATCACAGTTAAATAATATCCTAGTTGAGTCAACCAGACTCCACTCTAGAGCAATTTCTGGAAATAATAGGATAAGCCCATTTTACAAGATTACTGACTGGCAGTTAATGAAGTTCTCACACTTTTTATTTTAGAGGGTAGTTAAAGCAGGTTACCTGCAATAGTTACCTTTTATTGAGGGCTTGCCACGTGTGAGCACCTGCTCAACATTTAGCAAATATTACACAGTCTTATAAATGTGTATTACTCAATCTACCCAGTGAGGTCACATAGTTAGTTAGTTGTGGGGTTGGGATTCAAGCCCAGGTTTACCTGACTTCTAAGACTATCTCTTAACCAGCATACATATACCAATCTTTCCAGTCATTGTTTAGGGAAGAGATCTCATTTTCCTTCTAAATATACTCAGATTTGTAGAGTTAAATGAATTTCTCAAGAATAGAAATCTAGTAAGTTGCAGACCTGTAATAAGACAGACAGTTCAGGCTTCTGACTTCCAGTCCTGAACATTTCCTCCTATGTGATTATCTTATTTATCTCTAAGTCAGGAGAATGTTAATTACTTTAAGACTAAGATGGAAATCCCCCATGAACGTGGAAACTCAAATAGCAGAATGGATGAAGCTCTGCAGGGTCTCGGCAACTCAGCAACACAGACTTCCCCTCACCAAGGCCATTACTACTGCTGAGCTGCAGAGTGCCAACCTGCCCATAACAGAAGTGAACGCTAAGCCTCCTGAAGTGGCTCTATTCCCCAGGGGGACCAAGTGGCAGGTTTATTACATAGGATCTTTTTCATCAAAGAGGGAAAAGCAACTCTCTTAAAGGAATAGAGAAATATTCCAGATGTAGATTTGCCTTTTCCATCATTCTTCCATTTATAGTTATTTTATTCATGAATATGATATCCTACACAATCCTCTACTGATTATAGAACTAATTATATGGTGAAGGGATGTGGGCTTTTACCACAGAATTCAGATGTCTCATGCATTTCATCACACAGAAGTATGTCACTCCATAGAACAAGAAATAGAACAGCCTGCTAAAGGCTCAGCCATGATGTCAGCTGGGAGACAATAAATAGCCATCAATATTTAGCACCATTTCTTTCACAGTCAGAATACATGGTTCCTGGAATCAAGGAATTTAGTTGGGAGTAGCCCTTTTTTACACCAAACAAGCCATTTACAAGATTTTTGCTTTTCAGGCCTCACTGAGCTTAGTGACTTTGGAGGCCCAAATATTCAAGGCAGGACTGCTTCCACTTGGGAACCAAGTCATGATTTTATTAAACTGGAAGCCGAGACAGTCAGTCCTAAGACTGTCCCTTGGCCAGTTTGGGTTCCTCATGGTTCTGAACCAACAGGTAAGGAAGGCAGTTGCTCTAGTGATTCAGGTAGTTAACCACGGTTATAAAAAGGAAGTTGGATTAATGCTTCATAATTGGAGTCAGGAGGACTATCCTGCTACTTTTCCTCTCAGGAGTCTCAGCTTCATAGTCAATGGAAAACTGTGATAACCCAATAAACAAGACTGCAAGGAATGAAGGGTTGAGTCACCCTTTCAGCAACCTACCAAGCAGGCCCTAGCAGAGTAAGAATGTGCAATGAGTAGAGGAATTAGTAAGATGTGGTCATCAACTGAGGCCTAATGACCAACTAGGGAAGTGGGAACTATAGCAACTGTCTTAGGACTTATTTACCCAACTTGTATCTATTTTCTATATGAACAGAATTGTCGCATATAAACATTTTATCATTAAAGACAAAAAAATTAACCATTAACACATCATTGCAAATACTCCATTAAGCTTTCCTCAATTCCTGTGGGAGTGTGCCATATAATTCTTGTCGTGAGTGGATACAGTTCTAGATGAAGAATTATCACCAATATATTTAAAATCAGTTAATTCTTCAGAAGCTCCAACCGAATTTTGCCATTTTGACTTGGTCATTGTTTCTACTGCATTGCAACCTGAGTACAAAATCGAGAGTAAACGGTCTGAGTTTGAAGGCTTCACTGCAACTTTTTGAACCCAAGAGAGCATAATCTTTTAAGATTATGCAAAGGCTTGGAGTTTGCTATTTACTGTTGATAATAATGAATCAACATGCTATTAGTAATTACTAATATGCTATTTCTAGACTTGTCATTTTATGTAAGTTTGAAATTTAGAGGTAACATTCTAAACAGTGAGTTTTGAGTTGCATATACCTTTGAAAATGTGATGAAAACTATGAAATTTCTTCACAGAAATATGGGCATAGACACAAACTGCAAAACATTCAAGTTTTATACAAGTTAAAACCTCAGTTTTAGAGGCTACTCCACATTCACATGAATGTTTGTCTCCTTCAAGGTTGTGATTATTGATCGTGAGACACTAGCTATGTGAAGTCCATAGTCTCAAGAAACGTCATTATCTTTTATTTGTATTTTCAAAGAGAGAGAGAGAGAGAGAGAGAGCGAGAGAGCAACAGAGAGAAACTTCATTACATTTAGACCAAAATGAAAAAATATTTGGTGATCGAATTGAATGGGTAAATAAAAACAAGTTACATTTCTCTGGTAGTAGGCTGAGTTCAAGTTTTGAAATGTCTGAGTTCCAAAGCAGAAGAAAATAATATTAAAAACTCATGGCAGGACTAGTATTATAGCCAAGTAATGCACTAATTATAAGAGATTTGAAAGACCTAAAATTTCCAAGAGAAATCAAGTATGAAAATAAGATGAGAAACTGGGAACTCTTCGTTTTGTATGAAAATTCCACATATCTCACAAGTGGCAATGGCTGCAACATAAAAATGCCTAAATTGGTCAGATTACTTTTCTTTCTACTCTAGTATTGTCTCTACTATTAGCTATAATTTTGCCTACCGTTCTTTCATTTGTTTATTAAATAACATTATTTGGATACATTTCTAAGCTACTAGTTTAAATATCAATGTAAGCTAAAATGAAGTTGGTGTTTCTGTGGGCTATGATGCCAATAGTGTAGTTGTTTTTATTTGTTTTTTAGACGGAGTCTCGCTCTGTTGCCCAGGCTGGAGTGCAGTGGCACGATCTTGGCTCACTGCAGCCTCCACCTCCCGGGTTCAAGCGATTCTTCTCCCTCAGCCTCCCAAGTAGCTGGGACTATGGGTGCGTGCCACCATGCCTGGGTAATTTTTATTATTTTCAGTAGGACGGGGTTTCACCATATTGGCCAGGCTGTTCTCAAACTCCTGACCTCGTGATCCGCCCGCCTTGGCCTCCCAAAGTGCTGGGATTACAGGCATGAGCCACTGCACCCAGCAACAGTGTAGTTTTAGAGATCACTTTAGACTACGATCTGGAAGTATCATGCTGGAGATTCCAAAAAGTGTATTTTTGGCTTGTATTTCTTTTAAAGAAACCCCACATATATGGGCTATTCCATATTCTAACAGGAGGCTATCTATCTATCTATCTATCATCTATCTATCTATCTATAGTGATTTGAAAGTAAATTAAATGTGATGTAAATCATTTTAAACTTGATTAGGATGGTGGCTACATGATTGTATGTGTCTGTCAATATTCATAGAATTGTACACCAAAAAGTGAATTTTCCTGTAGGTATTCTATGGAAAAACACTGGCAGCATATCTTCTTAAGTGTGTTAAATTTTAATAAGCAAGTTGAATGTAAGAAAGGAACTTGAGTGCCAAATATCAATGTGAAGTGACATAAAACAAACACACTATGCACATCCAAAAATCTGGATTTACAATGGAAATGTGACAGCTTCTGAAATTATATAGCACTCAGTCATTAATTTTCTTTGAGGGTAAGATTTGTACCCTGCTGGGCTTATAATTTTCTCTTTTTGTGCTGTTCATGTGTAAATATTGCCAATTTCACTTGACACAAAAAAGGAAAACAACTTAATTTTGTTTCTAAGTTAATGAATGACAGATACTACCCTCCACATGAGGTACTGTATTATTAGCTTCCAGGCAGTGATTTGAGGGGGAAAAAACCCAAGCCATTTCCAATGTATTTGTAACAAGGAAACAAATTTATTGATTTTAAAAGACAAGACACCATTTTGTTTTGAAAAACACAAGAAAGCTAGCCTGAGTTCAAGTCTGAAATATTCAGAAAAATCCTACTAATATCTTTAGTATGTTCCAGTCATTTGTTTAAACAACACACTAAAAGTTAATATATATTTTTATAATTATAAAAGTTCCCCAGTTATTGTACAGTACACAATACAAATCGCCCACAAACTATTATTTAGCTCCTGCCAATTTTGAGAGGACATGATATACTAAAAGATTTAGCATTTCTCACAAAAATCACATCAGGAAATACGTATTTACAAAATCAAATACATTATACAAAAAACCATCACATGTTATTCGGTAAAGATGTTTTTAAATAATTAAAAAGTTTATTCAACTGTAGTCCAAAAACTGGAAAAGAACATTACATTATCTCACACATACAATCTCTACAAAAGTTGCTTACCTCATTTACATAATATATTCAGTCGATCGTAAAATAAATGTTCAAATATCTCCTAGTGTTACTATGTTTCTGTGCTTGTGGGACTGAATAATGTAATCGGCCACTTACTAAGTGAAATTTAAATGATGGCACTTAAAAAAAATACAGTTATCTTAAAAAAACACAATGAAAGAAGTTTTACCTAGAAGGTACGAAAGCCCTGAGTGATAGTGAAGTTACTGATTGGTAAGCACTACAATTAACCTAATTAAAAGTTTACCACCTCAGGCACAAATTTCCAAGTTTTTTCAAGGCACTCACTTAAAGTTTCTGTAACCAATGCATTGGTCACCACCATAGGTCCAAATTGATGATGGAAATGAGTAGAGAAAAAAATTTGCTTTGGTACAAAAGATGCTTTTTAAACGAATAAAATTCAATAGCTTCTTTATTGGCTTATTTAAAATTGTTGTTTAGCAGGTTAAAACAAGGCGATCGTTTCTTCAAAAACACTAATTTACTGAAGGAAAAATGTACTTGGTTATCAACAGTCAATGGGAGTTTTTATATTTTCTTTCCTCCCCAGAATCAAAACTCTTCTAAAAAAGATTTGTTGTCCTCATTATTGAGCTACATAAACAATTCTTACCAAAGATTTTCATTACTCAGGGCTTCCAATCCCAACATCATAATTTATTTAAAAAAACAAAGGAAAGAGGGGAGAAAAATAATCAAACCAGAACCGAATAAAAGAAGAAACAAAACATATTTTTTTTTAAAAAAAGTATTATCAATTATTTCAAATGAAAAAAAAATCCTAGGCAGTCACTTTGTAAGTGGCTTTTACTATTTAAGTAAAATTGGTAAACTAAACTCAGGTCTACTGGCACATAAAATCACTAGCAGCAATGATCAAGGCATGCAAACTGAGAAGCATTTACAGTAAATCATCATGAAGAATTCAAAAGAAGAGAGTTAAATTAAAACCCTTTGAGTATTGCATGTTAACACATGAGTAATTTGCATGGTTTGACTTCCTAAACTGCCTAAAAAGCAACGTTTACGGCATACTTGCACTATGCTATGG
Source organism: Colobus angolensis palliatus (assembly GCF_000951035.1). NCBI lineage: Eukaryota > Metazoa > Chordata > Mammalia > Primates > Cercopithecidae > Colobus > Colobus angolensis. Next base: position 7,281,937 of record NW_012114733.1, on the reverse strand, counting down.
ATGTCCTTTCACCAGACATCAGAATAGGTTACACTCTTATTTGCGCCCGGCTAGGGCAGCGCAAGCACATCTGCAGACAACACTGCTTTCATGTTCAATCACGCAGGGAACAGAGGGAATCAAGTGCACGAAGAGATTCCCTTTAACAAAATCAGCAATGGTGTAAGCAGACTGACATTTAGAGATATCAGAAGCAGTAGTCATAGCATCTCCTGACAGATGAGCTTAAAATCAAGTGCTTTGCTCTCCATTCTATCTATATATAATTTTTTGACAAAGTATTAAAGTTTTGGAGCATAGATAAAATTATGCCCTGTGTGAAATTCCCAAACAATATTTTATGAGCGATCTAACTCCAAATAGCCTAACTGCCCCCAAAGAGTTCAGATTCTCTTAACCCACTCGAACTCGTTTCTTCCTAAGGCTTTACTTACACTTGTACTTTCTAAAGCTAAATAAATGAGATCTTTTGTTTCATTTTGGGAAAAAAAGAAAAAAAAAAAGAAACTTAACCCTTTCTTTATACCTTTTAAAGGCAATCTAGGTACCTTCAATGTGCAGAAATCAGTTATGACATAGGTCTATCCAGGCCCATGTATTTGTCCTCCTTTTCTAGAAACTATGGTGTGATGCTAGAAAAGTTGATTTTTTTTTTTTCTGTAAACAGTACACTTACTTAGATGGCAGTGAATATTTGGGAATAAATATATCAAGCCCTCTTGAAGAAAAATTAAGAGTTGTATATAAAATGCAAGTGTTCGGCGTGGAAACACTTTCTCTTCCTACCCCCCCCCCTTTAGAAAAACAGCATAATTAGACATTTGGATATAGAGTATACTTTACCGGTCTAAGTCTAAATAAATGATCTGAAAGGCTTTTGTCCCCCATTGTATATCTTACAATGCTCAAAGGGTTAATACAAGGCATTACATCAAAGGGGTTTTCTAATACTAGAACTAAGCACTGAATTAATGCTTCTATTCCAGTTTTTAAAAATCACCAAACTTGCAGAAATACTAGGATTCCATTAATTGATTTGTTCTAACCATATACATGGAGGTTGTTCTGATCTAGCAACAAGCCCAATTTTCAATAGCACTGCATGCCAATCCTCCTCCCCCATGATCTGGTGTGATTCATACAGATCACAAAAGTTCTGATCTCAATTTTTGGATGGTTGTTATTTTCTCACCAAGAATGTGTGTGTCGGGGGGATATAATAAAGGTCAATTTATTGTTATAACCACTGCCTCAAACTGTACACAAAGGTGACTTGCCAAGTTTTTACTTTCTACTTGTGTCCACACAGGGAGGACCAACATCACAGTGACACACATTTTTTTTTTCTTTTACACTAATGTTTCAAGCACAGCATTATTTTAGACATTTCAAATATATCATCTGAGGAATTTTTAAAAATTTGAAAATGCATTTAGCACTTTTAGACAGTGCATTCATATAAAAAGATTCATGATTACGGCACTAAAACCGTCTTCATTCCTGAATGACTTTTACAGCATTCTACAAGAACATATTCATTTTTACTTGTTTACTACAAATCAAAGGCAGTCAATGCTGCACACTACTAATTTTAGGTATGCAGTGTTAAAACCATTTTCTAAATTTTACTTTGTTTTAAAGTACACCATCTAAAGAGAGGTGCATAAACCGTGCTATACAGTACAAGAAAAATCACACAAAGGAAAGCAGATTTCTGAAAAGGCAGTAAGACTTATACAGTCAGTCCAAACACAGTTTGGACGAAAATCCTGAATAAGTGACTAGCAACTTGATAGCCAAAGAAAAAATTGAAAATTGGGCCCTGTCTTCCAAGGAGATGGTTCATCCATTCCACCCTATTGTTCATTGGTTTCATGAATGCAAATCATCCGAGTATGATTTTCAAAGTATGTCAAGATCAAACTATACCCATGATACTCAATACTTTATCATATGAAAATATCTTTTCTGAAACTTAAAAACAGTCAACATACCTTCCTTATATGCTTCCTCACTGAAAGTGTAGCACTTGGTTTATGTAGGTATACTTCATGACTAGTGATTGGTTATAATTGCAAGAAATACAAAGAAGTCTTAAAATGTGTACTTGTGTCATTTGTGAATAAATCTGTTAAGAGTGTTAGTGTCTAATATTATTTAGAAAACCCAGTTTCAATGAATGAAAAAAGGGAAAAATGGAAATAAGTGCAATAAATGTGATTGCTCAATTTGCTCAAATGTATAAATTATGTTTTTATTTTCTCAAATATTTCACAATTCAAATTTGAAATTGATGAAAATGTTTGTGTGTACGTGTGTGCATGTTTTACTGTGAACTACAAATAACCAGAAGTAGCATAAACCATAGGTTTTCTTTTTATGTTTTGATCCAAACTACTCACATTAGTCACAAAGAATATTCCTAAATATTCATAAAGGATATCAGAATATTTTTATTGAGTCTAGTTCAAATGTAATCATGTTTATTAGTTCTTAATCTGTCCTAATTTAGAACAAACCATGAACAATTGGAAGAAATGTTGAATCCTGGAGCATCCCCGATCCCTAAGCCTCATCAATCTAAATTTGCCCATTATTATCAGATTCCTGTAATGATACAAATATATCCAACATTAAATTAAAGGAAACAATGATAATAAATACATTTAAAGTCATCCAATAAACAAAGTGAAACCAATAAATACATTTGGTCCAATACAGATATGGTATCATTCAAAGGATGGTGGGTAGAGACAGGAAACTGAAAAAATTCAGAAAGAAGAGCCAAAATGAAGAGTGTTTTTTCAATTTTTGATTTTAATTTTACCTGTAAACACTTCCTATGCACAATGAAGTAGATACATGATCTTTTGCAGCTTACCATGTTTTGTTTGCCTTTTGTGTGTGTGTGTTTTGGTACAAATCCATTGTCTTTTTGGGAGGAAAAAGGGGGACAGTAATTTAAATGATATTGAGATGAAGGTGATGCTACCATGCTAGTGAAGACTTTCAAATATATGAGTTGTAAAATAAAAAATTTGGATCAGTTTTTAAAATTACATCTAAAATATTTAAATTTTACTTAAGAAATGTTGTTGATGTTATTTGAGTAGTCTGAGGCAATCAAGCAACAGCAGCTTAAATACACTGTGTATTACCTGATAAGCCATTTGGTATTTCTAACTTTACAGACTGGCTCACCTCTTCTTTCCAACCCCCCACCCCCCTTACCCCAATACCACTGGAAAGATAAACATCTTGGTTTTAATATAGGCCGCATTTGATAATCTGTCAATCATTTTGTGCTTTCCTTTTTTTGGCTTTATTATCTATTTATTTTTGCTGATTAGTTTTTTACAACTACTTAAATGAACAGATTGCCTTTTTTTGTGTTTTAATCATTAAATAATTTGAGTGCTTAAAAGAACCTTGCTTTTCATGCAAATTAAAATGGGGCTGGGTATAACTCTCTAGGATCTCACCTTCTGACTTTGTAGCAGACTCCTGCCCCATGGGCACTCATGTGTGCATGTGGACACACCAGCACCTAGACACACAGACAAACATTTAGACTGAAAAGATGCACTTCGATAAGTACCTGCTTACTTTGTTAACTTTCTAAAATTGTAACTAAATAAGAATGGTCTAAAACATATATGATTTTATGTAACAAGTTGGTATTAAAACTAGCCTGCTATTCCACACCCTTAAGCAATCTGATTTGTAATCAAGTAATATTCAGCTCTAAGAATAAAAAATAGATCCACGGTCACTCAAAGAGGGGAACTGATTTTTGTCTTTTTGTTTTGCTTTGTTTTCCCTAAATTTCCTTTGAAGAACATGTCACCTGTCCTTACTTCGGGAATCTGAAAATGACAGGCACACTTTGTCAAATGGATTGAAGAGTTAGTCACATGAACAAAATAAACCTTACTAAACCTTAGCTTCAGTTCTGTTTTAAGGCACCATGTAATAGCCGAGGTACGATGATCCCTGATGTACATTCTTCAATGGCAATGGTCCATCCAGCCACCTATCCGAATCCTACAGAATTGGGGATAAGTAACAGTGAGGTGTGCCAGTTACACTGCCTTCAGGTTCTGTTTACAATTTAAATCCACATACTTTAGAAACCAGGAAATAGTTTTGAAGGAAATAACATTATGTAGGTTGCTACATTCCGTGCATTCTATAAATTCTCGTTTATAATAGCAGCATATTGAACTACTATTAGGAAAAAGACCTGGAATAAAAGAAAGTCATCCAAATGGAATGGTTTCCTGTATGTCCAGTTCAGCATAAGTAGCATGTACACTTAAAAAAAAAAAGTCAAGTCATTTTTTCCTGCTTCAGTATCTAACTATAACAGCCCCCACTTAACAGCAGAATGCATCTGTGCAGTGGTCCCAAATACAGAATCAGTAGTCTTTAAACAGAGGAATTGGTATGCAAATAATAGTTAAAATTCAATGTTTAACGGAAGCTTGCATTGTTAACATGGTTTAATAATTATGTACACAAACTATGTACCTATTAGCATAATCTCTTGCAATTCTGTCATTTACTCTGAACTGATAAATGCACAGCTCAATTTTTCCTCAGAGAAAAATAGATGACCTTCCAAACCCTCTAGCACTATAATAAAAATGCTCTGTATTCTCTCTCCGTACTCAAAATGTTATCAAAATAGTGTCTTATGGTTCTGTCCAATGAAAAGCACCTTTCAAAAGCAAATTTGATGCATCTGCTGCCAAATGGGCATGCCTCCAGTGTCAATCAAAACAATCATTTCTTTTGATATTTCACAGAAGTGCATCTAATTTAAAAACTTACACATGAAATCATACACCAAGACTAACAATCAACAATAAAATATTTTAAGCTACAAAAAATGTAAATTACTTTTTAATTATAAGAAAACAAAACATTGACATTAAGTGTTGTAAAAATCCTTCTTGACACCTGAAACTAAGGGAAAAAATTCATTATTAAGAGGCAAATAATTTGTTTACGTTAAAAAAAAAAAATCTGGCAAAATACATACACCCATTCCATTTCACAACTCCAAAAAGTTAATGTTCAGCACAGATAGAATTTGACAACAGTCGACCTTCAGGCTTATTAAATTTTCAACTTAAGCCCAATATCAACAGGGTTAATGTAAGCTGGAGAAATACGCTTTAATATTCTTTAGACTGCAGTGTAGGTATTTCCTGTAGCGCTGCACTGTCTGATAGTCTGAGTACTTGTGACAATGTGCTCGCTGTGAATTGGATTCAGGAGGCTTGGTTGCACGCCAGTCTCGAGAACAGGCTGCATGCAGCCCACTGGAAATGCCTGGCTCAGCTCTGTTTTCTCTCTTTTGGCTTGAGGCTCTGAAGAGTCATCCAGTTCTTCATCCATTTCACTTTCCACTTCACTGCCTTCATCTGCACAAACAAATAAAACCAAGACTATTATCAGAAGACAAATTAGAAAATAGCAATCAACACATGCTTTAGAAACACTTTAACATAGTACATTAAGAAAACAACATCTTAGCTCTTCTCAGGAAACAAAGCTTATAGGTTTTCTTTTCATCGGAATGTATTCATATCAATGCTGTATTGATGCATCTATAATTCTTTCAAACATAGCGAGATTAATTTACTTTTGGCAATTTGTGATTGATACTTCATTAACTTTTTTAAAAAAGCCTTTGGAATTTCCATAAGTGTCTATATTAAATAATGGCATAATTTGTGTCATAATGAAGTAGTCACTTTGGTATGTTACACTGACTTTTGAGGAATGTACTGAGCTGAAAACGCAAATCCAAAAAAAGTTTTGTTTCCTCTAAAAATCTACACTAAATATACATTTTATCTATGCTAGCGTTAATGTGAATGAGAACTATGTTGATTCTTAATATTACTATTCCATGTATAAACAGAGGCTGCTGTAAGACTTTTTGGCATTCATCAATGTTATAGATGGTCACAGTATTAAATAAACCCTTAATTTTTATTATAAAAATTATTAAGGCTGAGGCAGTAGTATCAGATTAAAAATGTGCAATGGATTTCCATTCTCGGCAGCTGATACTGTTAATAGCTGGTATTCATTTCTGGAAATTAAATGCATTATATAGTCACGGTTACCCCCAAATTGTAATACATTTTATATTAACTAAGGCATCATTATAATAGAATGCCATGTAATTTTTTTCCAGTATGCACTGTTAAAATTCAAAAGTACATTAGAGACAGAAAATGCACATATACAGCTTTACTATTGTGTGACAGTCTCCTCAGAATACCTCTTCATGAGGGATAATTACAGTGGCTTGTATAAACAGAGTCAGGTCTCCATTCTCTACTGTTCTATGGCATATCACATACAATGAATGTGCAACAAGTATGTCTTTAGTCAGATTAAGTTGGATTCTTTGCCAGCAGTAAGATTGTAGCTTTACCACTTGGTAGACACCCACAGCAAAAATCTCTGGTAATGCAGCTGTCTCTATAAACAAGGCCCCTTGACTTTTCTTATTTCATTATGATTGGGGCAAAGTTGGTTCTAGAAAAAAGCAGTGAGAGGTAAAAGTGCTTCCATATATGGTTGTACAGTGTACAGCCACCAGGAGCAAGGTCTGAGAAATGGCAATTTGTGATTAAACAGGTGGAGTTTAATATGCATTACCTAGAAATGTGTGTCATGCATTAGTGACCAATAAAACAAAGAAGTGCTCTTAGATGAGGCAAAAGACATCTTGGTCCACCTACTTTATCAAGTTACCTTTTTGCCTCTGGAAAAGGAACTTAATGATAATATTTGAGTGTGTCAGAACAAGTATATTCAAAGGGTTGAAGGGCTATAGGGAGAAGGACACCTTTTGTAGACATTTGCTTCATCAAGAGGGTATACTTGAAACATGTTTGCATGAAATGTTTTGGTTTTTCATCTTTTTATACATAAAACAAAAATGTCTGTAAGGATCTTAACACAAACTCTTCATGGTGGTAGTCTCTTAGGGTTGTGATAATAAAGCTTCACTTTCTATAGTTTCTAATTCTCTGTATTATTTGAAATTTTTATATGGAGCAAATATTCCTTTTATTATCAGAACAAGAATTCTCATTTTGTGGCAGAAGCCCTCAAAAACTCCTAGGATTTCACATTCAATCTTTAGGCCCTGAGTATGCCCATCTGGCTCTATCTCAAGAGCCATCAAGAGGTCTGGGGGTAAATGGGACCAGCGTGGCCACCTCCAGCAGGTGAGGACAAGTCACACTGCTTCTCTGCTCCCTGTCCACAGATTTCCCTGTGCCTAAGAAATTAGTGTCAAAATAATAAAAAAGGGAGCACTGAAAAGACGAAAACTCATTTTCAGGCAGGGAGGGCAGTGGAGACAAAGTGAGGAAAGTCCTTCTGTCTATTTTGTTGTGGATGGAAAGGGTAGTAAGATAACGGACTGGACAAACTTAAGTGTTCCAGGTACGTTTTGCTTACGTCTATCTCTGGGTGACAGGTTTCCTTTGGAAAATCTACAAAGCAGCTTATAAAAGCAAGCCCATTCTCCAGGTCCTAAGGACAAAGGAATGTAATTCTGTAGACATTTTATGCTTCTATAAAAACTTGAAGACATTTCCTAGGAATCTACATCAGGTTATGGAAATTTGGTGCATAAAAACTAAAATTAGGTGCTACAGGAGTTTACAGAAGATTGTCGTTCAGCACTGTGTGAAGAAGCCTGGCTGGAATTCAGTCTCTGACTGAGTAGTAAATCTCTACTGTCCTTCTGGACACCCTGGGATGAAACCCCTAAATTTGGGTTATGAGGCTTTGGTGTGAGTATATCATCAGTGTTGCTTTATGATGGACATGGGTATCAGTTACCACGTTTCTTGCTCTAAAATTACTAATTAATATCATCATTGACTTATTTTTTTGAGGATTATTTGGTTAATCCTATATTTATAGTAACAATTTTTTTTTGGCTATAATCTTCTAATTTCCCTGCATTGCTAGTGTACTGAGTACCTTAATATAGCACGCTTTGGAGAACAGCGCTGAACCTCTTTACAGACTCCCCACGTACTTCCTTTCACCTCATTTTCCCCAGTGACTCTGGCCGCTAAGTGCATAGTTCTCCCCAGTTTTTGTGCATTTTGTACCTGTCTCTGATAGTCAATAACCATAACAATTCTTTAAAACCTCAAAATACCTCCCTCCCTCCACCACCTTTTAAAAGAAAGAGCTCTGTTTCCTGCAGTGTTTAACAGAAAATTTACTTGTTTTTAAAAATTGCACTGGTATTTTTATCAGCATTGTTTTGCTTGTGCTCTGCTTATAAAGGTAGGTAAGATTTGTGTGCTCTATCCCCATTCTATCTCCCCCTAAGTCCACCTTGCTTTTTTTATTGTGTGATTTTGTTGATCCTGAGGTTCTTCAGAAATATATATCATGTTATCATATTATACTGCATATTAGAGTAGCAATGCTGCTATTAAAATTTCAGAAGTATATATGTTACCTTCTTCATCTATACCACTACTAATCTTGCATTTACAGTAAACCTCACTGCTATCTCTGAGTTCTTTTTCTATACAAAAGTATGAATTGGTGAGGTAGGTGAGCCAAGGTATCTTTTTTCTTGCCTGGTGGGCCTTGAATAAAAATGTCTCATCCAATTTTATCACTTATCTCCAGGACTCTAGCCATGGTCAGAAATAATTTGTTACTTGTAATGAACTTTAGGCAAAAAGTGTAAAGAACTTTATAACTACATTTAAATTCAATTATCTGCAATTAAAATAGCTCATATGTAGAAGGCATAGCGATGGGGAAAAATGGAGAAATAATGAAAAGACAGGAGTTTCACATTTATCTAGGATTTGTATGCCACTTCTGCAAAATCAGAGTGTTGTAAATGTACACTGTATTTTCCTCTATGAGAATTTGTTAGTGAAAAAAGTTCTTAAAATGTACATTATTTTCAATTCTTACCTTTATCCAGATTTCCAGGAGACACGGCATTTAAATCACCAAACTGCAAAACAATAGTCATTTGTGCAATAGTTAATATTGGGCAGAACAAAATAATATTCTATCAGTCTGTGGTAAAAACACCAATCTATGACTCTTTAAAACTGCAAACTAGTGGCCATTTTGATCTCTAATTACATGCATCACATAATTTTCCAATCAAACTTGTCAAATTTGAACAGTTCAAATTACGTCACAATTTAGCTGTCTTAGCCTCTTTGCAGAAGGATAACAATTTTCTCTGCTTTCCATGCTCCATTTTACTTTTTATTATTTCAACTCAGCAATGAAGAAATAGGGGCCTGGATGACTTGGATGAAGACTGACGTGGCAAAATGAATTTGGAAAAGCCCCAGTTAAGCAAGACACATCAGTTCCACCCCCCAATGCTTGGCTGATGAGTCCACCTGGAAGTCTCTACATTAGAGAAACAATATCCAGCAGTTTGGCTGAACTCTATTTTTAAAGCTTTTATTAATAAACATAAAAATATAATAGAAACTCCAAAATTGAGGGTTATTTGTTTTTACAAAATCTTTAATTTGAGACTTCTCTCTTAGATAATAGGGTCTCACTTTGAAAAGAAAGGCTTCTGATCATTACTAATGTCAACAAAAAAGAGCTTCAAACAATAGAGAACAATTAATAGCCTTCGGTTTAGATATTATTTTCTAACTTAGTTCAACAGTTTGATAATTTTACAATGAGAAAACACATTTTGAGAATCTCAGAGTGAACAAAGATGGATACACTGAAATAAAAATTGAATGGAGTAACAAAGCTAATCAAAAAAAGGTGAAGAGAAACTGCAAAGCATCTACTTTTATAACAGTAAACATTACTTTTTAAAGGTAATAAGTCATTATTAGAAATCCAGATTTCTCAACAGGCTTAGAAAGGATGAGGCAGAAATTCTACTTACATTCGGAAGTTTGCTTATAAAGAGTTCCATGATAGGAGTATTTTTTTCATCTACAAGGTTTGTCTATAAAGTAATAAAACTGATCTTATTTTGCAAACATACACATATTTTTTTCCCTACCTAGACAAGTACTATTCTTCACAGTAGCTACCTTGGCAGCTTATACATTTATTCCAAGGTCCAAGGTTCTGGAATTCTTCTTTGACAATTTCAAGAGTTAGTTTATACATCATTAGGAAAGCCCATCTTGTTATTTTACATCCAACTATGGCTCCAAGCAACACTCCAGATTTTATTTACTATACTTGTTCCTGGGATGATTTGACTACCCAACAAAATTCAGTTCACCTCTGCCACAATTCAGGTTATTTAAAATAATGTCATTTTACCTTTACTTCTTAGCATTTCAGAGGCATTCCATAACATTTTTAAGCCATAGCAGCATTACTGGAACAAATGTGTAGCTTTCCTAGGTGACTGCTTTGAAGGAGACAGGGGCCTCCTAGACATGTAATTATTAGTATGTTTATTTGAAAGTCTGCCCCACTGCTTTAGAGTTATTTTTTAGAGTTATTAAAAGTAATGGCCAAAACTACTATTACTTTTATACCAACCTAATACATCCCACGGGGCAACAAATATAAATCATAAATACTGAAATTTTGAAGTTGTTCCTGATCACACAGGTCATGTCTTTGTATAAGTCTAAATAAAAATCCAGCGTAAATTATGTGGGTATTCTTGAATTAAAGAATATAGTCTAAACAACAAAAACCCAAAGGGATTCTTCATCAATTTTTGGTATTATTTAAATATTTTAGAACTATAAACAGAAAATGTTCAAAACTGAAGGATCACTTACAAGTTATTACTAACTGACATAACACAAGAAGATATAGATTTAAGGGAATACTTAACACTTAAGTTCTTGAAATGAGTTGGCAGTGATAGATTCTAAACACAACTTTATACTGATAAAAAGTGAGTATTCTATTTGCTGTTGAAAAGTCTCTGAAAGTTGTTTGTAGCTAAGTTATTGTTGCTATTGCTGATCAATAATATCACACAGAGTGTCTAAAACCAAACTGGATATATTTGAAAATTCTCTTCAAAAGAAACATTGCATTTAGTTGCTACTTAACTCTGAAAACATGACAACTTCCTTAATACAAAGATTTTCCTTAGACGTTTCTACTTAATATGAATAATACATTTGATAATTGAAGAGGCTTAAAACAGAAACCAAAACAGCTGAAATCTCAGTGATTGTTAATATCATTAACAAAAATCCATTTACATACTAAATTCCGAGGCTTGTCATTATGCACTATGTTGGACAATGTACAAAGAGTCTCAGAGACACTGTCAATGCCTCTAGGTGTCTCTGGGATCAACGACAAAGTTTTACATGTACGACAAATAGAGAAAGTAGATTACAATTTTTTTAAATCCTCTGACAAAGAGATCAGATTTTACTATCCTATAGAGCTGAAGGTGAAGGCTTTTATATGCATTTTACATGTGAGGGGAAAATAGATGTAAAATTATAGAGGAAAAAACACTTTAACCCTGTAGATAGATTGCATGAGATCAGCAAAATCAGTTCACTTATTCATTAAAAGTCGATAAATATTTATTGAGGATTTACTATGTGCCAGGCACTATGCCAGCCAATTCTAGTCAGATCAATTTGGAAATACTCCTGTCTTCAGGAGGTAAGTAGCAGAAATTCCCTATATTCTGAACAGTAGGTAGGTTAGTAGAAAAATGAGCAGCTTAGGAAACCTTAGGGAAGGTTTTAGAAGTATAGGGTTCAAGTATTAGAAATGGAAACCAATTTCATGGGTTTATGGCATGCAGCAGGTCAAGCAGCAGGAAGGAAGGGTATGAACAGTGGCAGGGAAGATTGAGAGCAGGCAGAAGGAAAACAGTACCATAGACAGGGGCCAGAGGACAAGATGAAGCCAGTACAAATCAAAAACAGAAGAGAGGCCAGGCACGGTGGCTCACACCTGTAATCCCAGCACTTTGGGAGACTGAGGCAGGTGGATCACCTAAGGTTGAGAGTTCGAGATCAGCCTGACCAACATGGTGAAACCCCATCTCCACTAAAAATACAAAAATTAGCTGGGCATGGTGGTGGAAGCAGGAGAATCGCCTGAACCTGGGAGGCAAAGGTTGCAGTGAGCTGCGATCACGCCACTGCACTCCAGCCTGGGCAACAGGAGCGAAAGTCTGTCTCAAAAACAAGCAAGCAAGCAAGCAAACAAACAAACAAACAAACAAAAACAGAAGAGGAGAAAGTAGTAAAAGATTTAGATTAAAAAAAAAAGGAGCTCACAAGAAAGTATAGTGATTATTATGAAGTTACAGCATCACAAATTGGGAAAACTTACTGTTTTGTAATTTTTCCTCTTGCACAAAGGATTAGAGGGGACTACTCTTCACTGACGTGACATCTTACCACTTGCAAGGTGTGTTTGCAGTTCAGTAAATGGTAGGTTTTCTCTCAAACAGACTGCGAGTGTCACACTGTCAATATCGCTTCCCTGAAGAGGCTTTTCCTGGCAGCCCTATCTTGAGTATCGCTGTCCCTGTCACCCTCAGTCACCGCATCATGCTCACTTCCTGCAAAGCACCCACCACAACCTGCAAAACTTATTTTGTTTGTTTTCTCACCTAATATATGTCTTCCCAACCAAAATGTCACTGCCATGGGTAAGAAAGTTTCTTTGTTCTCTTCAAAAATGTATCTCAGAACCTGCTACAGTGCCTGATACACATTAAAGGCTGAATAAATACCAGATGAATGAATGTACTTCCTCATTTCAGCCTCACCAAAACAACTTAGGGATTTGGCAAGTTAAGTGCTTAAATTTCATGTTACAGCTATTGAAAACAATGAGTTGATTTGTCTAACATCAAGTAGTAAATATGGTGCCATTAGATTTGAGACCAGATATTCTCCTTGGTTTAGAATCAGAGAGAGAGAGAAAAAAAAGAGAGAAATGGGATGGGATGTGGGGTGAGAGAGAGAGGGGAGGGAGGGGAAGGGGAAAGAGAGAGAAAGACACCCACACACAGGAGGAAGCAATATAAATTAAGGGATTTTAAAAGTGCTCTGGAGTTAGAAAGCATATGGCCTTCAATGTATGAATTCACATTCCATCAGTCAGAGAGATACATAGGAAACGTTCGAAGAGAAACTAGAACAGACGGTAGAGAAAGCATGTCTATTGTTTGAGAGAAGAAACACTTCCTATCCTATAGACTATTTCCTCCAGGTCCTGACTAGGGTCAAAATAATGAACACTTCACTGGACAACAGCAGGCTGGGAAATGCATGCTTGAGGTAGCCAGTGAGAGTCTGTTAGCACATATATTCATGTAAGACCAGTAATGTCCATGAAGTGTAAGTGGGCAACAGTTTAGCACAGTCAGGGCAACAATGGGCAGGATCCCTGAGAGGCCCTGGGTTGTAGCCAGGCAGCTGGGTTGTTTATTACAGGATTTTGAGGCCTAGTACCTGTCCCTGAGCATGGTCACCATGAGAGGAACCTGGCTCAGCAGGGGAGAATGCAGCCCACAGGTGCGTTGAAGAGACTGTTGCACATTCAGTTCAGCAACAGCTGACTTTTCATAGTGAGGCAGGCAAGCCTTGTTCTGTAATGTTTGGGCACTGAAACAATGCAGAGGAAGTCAGGGTGCCTAGAGAGCAAACAGGTGGGGATCCATAGGTGGGGGCGGGGAGAAACATACTGGAACAGAAGTAGGACAGAAGGAAAGAGCTCAGGGGATTGGGATGAAGACCTCACCCTTAGGGACACCTTCCCTGCTGGAAGAGCTTACCCCACCCTGAGAAAGAATTAGTGAGTAATCATAATCACATTTATGTTATACGTATCATTAATTCTTTGTAAGCACAGCCATCGCTTGCTAATTGTTTAAGCAAATCTGTAACAAGTTCCCCAATAGTGTTAATTTGGATCTTTCCAAAGAACCAAGTTAAAGTACTTCACATAGTGCCTGGCACATAGGAAGCACTTAACAAATGACCACCATTATCAATATTGTTATTATTTATAAGTATCATCATTATCTCCCAAGAACTGCAGACCAGACATGCAGAATCAGTCTGACTCTACTATCCCAGTACTCTGAAAGGATACCAAAAGCTGTATAGAAAAATTGCATCTTACAGAAAATCTCCCTGTTAGTATATCCAGATTATAGATTTATAGGTAGGCACATTTTCATCCTTCCTCTCTCTCTTTCTCTATTTATAAGTCCAAGTCTAGTATCACTATGTTAACTATCACCCACAAAACAAAATAAAACAAAACTTATAGCAGCAAAGTAAAAAGTGTATTGTCAAGAAGAGGGTCTGGTAAAGTTTTTCAGTAAGGGACCAGATGGTAAATATTTTAGGCTTTATAGTCCATTAAGACTCTGTCACAGTTATTCAACTCTACCATTGTAGTGCAAAAATAGCCATAGATAACAGGTACATGAATGTGTGTGACGTAGCTCTAATAAAACTTTACAAAAACAGGGCTGGGCACAGTGGCTTATGCTTGTAATCCCAGCACTTTGGGAGGCACAGGTGTGCAGATTGCTTAAGCCCAGGAGTTTGAGACCAGCCTGTGCAACATAGCAAAACCCCATCTCTACAAAAAATACAAAAAAGTTAGCTGGGCGTGGTGGCACACACCTCTAGTCCCAGCTAGTTGGGAGGCTAAGATAGGAGGATCACCCTCCAAGGTGGTTGAGGCTGCAGTGAGCTGTGATCGTGCCACTGCACTCCAGCCTGGGTGACAGAGTGAGACTCAGTCTCCAAAAACAAACAAACAAACAAACAAACCCAAAAGCACCCCACCCCAAGACCAACCACTTCATTTACAAAAACAGATGATGAGCTGGATTTGGCCTGTGGACCACTGTTTGCTGACACCTGACTAGAGGAAGAGCTTGTAAGACCCTAGAAGACCTGCTCCAGCTCATTAACAGTGAAGGGAACAGAAGATTTTTATCTTTGAGAAAGATATGTAAGGACTTGGGTCACAGGAAGGATATGGAACCAGAGGCTTCAAGAGAGCACAGCTCATGCATATGGGCATCACTGATGAAGGTCACAAGGGAAAAAACAAGTGTCAACTTTTAAAGACAGAAATGAGCTAGAAAAATAATCTTCCTCTACTTTCACTGGGCACTTGCATATATAGGCAAAGAGAGACAGAACAAAGCTGGTGTTCAATTGTATGCATTTGTGGAAGAAGAAGGAAGAAGTCTAGAGTGACAGAAAAGATTGCATGAAAGTTTGCAAGACAAAATATTGGGGAAAAGTTTACATGTATTATTAATTCAGGTGGGGCAAGCTTCCCTAATGGGACATTTGCTCCAATTTGGATGGCAGGTGAAGATGTAAAGAGAGAGTCTAATATAGAAGTTCTCCATAGGTAAAAGCAAATAGGGAGTGTTCCAGATGATGATGACTTTCAGGGTGGGTCACCAATGGAGAAAGGACAGTAAGATGTGTGGCAAGGAGAGGTGGAAGCAAGAAAAAAATAATATACTGGAAGAAGAACCTATAATCCATAAGTCATCACTGAGCAATATTCATTCAGAGCAAGATAGCTTTCATACTGTAACAGATACCTATTGCTGCTGCAACAAATTACCACACTTAGTGGCTAAAAACAAGACAAACTTATTATCTTGTCATTCTGGAAGTCAGAACTACTACACGGATCTGGAGTCACTAAAATCAAGGTGTTGGCAGAGTTGTGGTTCTTTCTGAAGTGTCTAGAAAAGAACTTTTTTCCCTCTTTTTCAGCTTCTAGAGGTTGTCATCATTCCTTGGTTTCTGGCCTCCTTCTATTCAAAGCCAGCGATGTGAGGTTGAGTCTCACACACTGCATCACTCTGACACAGATTCTTCCACCTCTCTCTTCAGGTTAGTACGTAGTATTCTACATACTAACAATGTAGTTACTCTTGTAACTACGTTGGGCACACCTGGATAATCCAGGATAATCTCTCCATTTAAATTCAACCAATTAGCAACCTTGGTTTCATTTGTAACTTAATATATTCACAGATTCCAGGGATTAAGATGTGGACATCTTAATGCCCATCCTACTGCTTATTACACATACGTAAGTTATTTTTTAAAATTATCACATTTGCTTGAATGAAACCATATGACATTTTTTTTTCTAGTATTGGAGGAAACACATCCAACCAGATTAAGCTATTTGGAACACAGTAATTTTTTGCTGAATTTTGTTTATGTTCTTCACTAAGGGTAGGGTACAGCGGTATGTAGGAATCAATTCATCTTTTATGATACATTTGTCACTAGTACATTTGTACTTTATTTTTCATTTACAGACTTTTAATTTTATATACAAGTTCCTACGGTCTGAAGGAGTTTACAGCATGCATTTCAAGGTCTAGACTGTTGAAACCATACGTGCATCTAAACAGTCTATGAGGTTCACAGAGCTGAACGTTAAGGAAGTTGACAAGGAAGTCATTCAGAGAAAGAAGTGGAAACCAAAATTGAGGAGACTAAAATATACTGAGGGGTAGTGGGGCCAAAGCAGTCTTAAGCTCCATATCCAAGCGAACATGTTACAAGTACACACTAAGGAAGAGGATACATCCTGGTTCTCTGGACAGTGTCATGAGTACCAACCCATGCTCCCAGCTGCACCACAAGCAGCCCCAAAGACCTTGGAAAGCCCTCTGTGTCAGCACTTCTCAATGGTTCCATGAGGATCCATGCTGTGCAGAGGAGAGCAGTAAGAGGCCAAGGTGCTGGCATATGATCAGATGGAAGAAGTGACCACAGGCAGTGGACACGGCCCAGCACACAAAGCAAACACCACATTGCCAGAAGCATTCCTGCTGACCTGGGAACATGATCATCATAAACAGACAGTCCACATATGTGAAAATGTTAACCAGAAAAGACTACTCACTTGAGGGTTATCAGGTACCTTGGAGACCAGTTCTGCCAGCAATGGTAACTTTAGATAAACAAATGTAGGGGAGAAAATATGTATGTATGTGTATACGTATACATTTTGCCAGTTTCTGTGAATGAATCATTTGCTCTAGGAAAGAAGATTTTTAAGCTGTCACAGGCCCAAAGAAAAAATGATTATACAGTTTTCTGAAATAGTTTCTATTTTGTGGCTGGAATAAGATATCTCTTTGGGAAGTTACCTTTTAACTTGCTTAAATTCTATATATTATCCTTTCTCCCCATTTCACAAGTACTTAAAAAACCTTTCATTCATTTCTACTAGTTAAGATTTAATTCAAGTCTAGCTATGACTGTCTAGTTAGAACTAATTATGTTTATGCTTCTTCTTTAATGTTCCCATTTTCTTTTCTAATTGACTTGTTTCCCCATTCTATTTTGTTGTTTGTATTTTTCGAAGCATTGAATTAGTTTGCCTTTGATTCCCACTTTGGCTACATACCAAAGAATGCTGTTGGATTCTTTGTAATTCCATGAATCATTTGACTCAACATTCAAAATCATGAATCATTTGACTCAAAAATTGTTTGCAGGGTATTCTTCCAGTTGCAGTACAATATTATCAATGCCTTCATGTGTCTTTTTGTCATCTGTTTTATCAATTTCAACTTTAAGTTTACCTTTGTATGGTCCAAAAAATGATGATCTAATTATATATATTATTACTTGGATTGTCAATGCAGAATTGATTTTTAAAAATCTAATCCAGAGTAGAAGGCAAGCAAATACTTATCAGATATTTATATATTTACACAAAGGGAAGAAGATGGAACTAACAAAGATCAAGAACCTACTATGTGCCTGTCTGCCTGCCTATCTACTCTACTTACCTACGTAAATTAATCTTCACAAAAGCCCTATGAAGAAATGTCCTTATGCTTATTCTGTTGAGGAGAAAACTAAGACTCAAGCAAGGATATTATATATAACTTTCCCAGGTTGCAAAGATATTAAATGGGAAATACAGAATTTAAATACAGGCATGGAACACAGCATGGGAGGAACATAAGAAGTGGAGCCAGTCTGACGTGGGTTTGAATCACAACTCTATCACTATCAATTATGTGATCCCACGCCTGAGCCCATGAGATCAAGGCTGCAGTGAGCCGTGATTGTGCCACTGCACTCCTGCCAGGGTGACAGAGCAAGACCTTGTCTCAAAAAACAACAAAAAAAAATTATGTGATCCAGACAAGTTAAACTCTTTGAGCCTTAGACTTCCCAATATATGAACAGTGTTAACATGAAGACTCTCAATTTGCTCATGTTTGCAAAGGGACCTAGAACAGTGCTTCACCCGTGTCATATTCTCTTTAAAACTCAATTTTCAAATACTATTGATAAAACCATAGAATTCCATTTAATAATAAGGTCATAAGATGATGATTTTAAAATGAAATAAATACCTGTAGCTAAGTGGGATTCCAGGAAGCACAGTCTAAGAATGGAAGGGTACTGTGGGCTTTGACTTCAAGTTGACACTGTAAACTCAATCTAGGGTGGGAGCCGGAAGTCAGTTTATGTACTGATTAAGCCATTTATGATTCAAGCCAGCAAATACCATGAGAAGGGCTGGCCTGAGTATGGATGAAGTGCTTGTGTGTGCATGTGTTTGGTGGAATGGGGGTGATTACACAACTGGAAATAACTGATGAACTTAGATGAGTATCAGCATGTAAACCTTGGCCTAACCAAGTGTTTCTCTCTGTTCTTCAAAGAAGTCAGTGAAGAAATAAGGCCCTTAAAAGCTCTTTTTACAGAATCAGGAAGATTGTTCACAAGCAGATTTGGAACTTCCTGACTCAATGCTTATCTTTTCACCATTTCATACTTAGCTTGAACTTTGTAACATTCTGAATTTTACAAATAATATATAGCTCTGCAATCTTTTTATTAACCTTAGTTAATAAAAGTGATCAGGCCCAGGCGGGTGGATCACCTGAGATTGGGAGTTTGACACTAGCCTGACCAACATGGAGAAACCCCGTCTCTACTAAAAATACAAATACAAAATTAGCCAGGCATAGTTGCGCATGCCTATAATTCCAGCTACTCGGGAGGCTGAGGCAGGAGAATTGCTTGAACCCGGGAGGCAGAGGTTGCATCGTGGTGAGCTGAGATCGCCATTGCACTCCAGCCTGGGCAACAAGAAAGAAACTCCATCTCAAAGAAAAAAAAAAAAAAAGAGATAGTAAAAGTGATTCAAAAAAGGTAGGTAATGGCAGCTATTCTGGATGTTTTTGATGGTGAAAAGAAACATCTTGAAATTTCAATATAAGGAGTCCAGAGCACTATTATTTTCTTTAAATGTCTCCCAAACAAGAACCAAATAAATCAAAGCATTTTGCATTTAGCATTGATACATGGTTTTACAACCAAGGAAAAGGTTGCTGACTTTAATTTCTGGTTTCATAATATTTGAAAGGA
The DNA here is from genome assembly GCF_000951035.1 of Colobus angolensis palliatus. Classification (NCBI taxonomy): domain Eukaryota; kingdom Metazoa; phylum Chordata; class Mammalia; order Primates; family Cercopithecidae; genus Colobus; species Colobus angolensis. Next base: position 7,262,513 of record NW_012114733.1, on the reverse strand, counting down.
TTACTAACATTCCATTTGGTAAAACTTTGTGTTCCTTGGTTACTTTTCTATGTATGTGTATGTGCACTTTTCTATGTAACTTTAAATAGTTTTTATTGAAACCTGCTAAGAAGGCCAAGATCTCTGGCAGTTTGCTCCACACGTGGGCAAATCCTGCTGGTAGCTGCTGTTGGTCTTGCTCTTGTGGGCTAGACAGCTATCCTGGCAATGTGTGCTACTGGTCACTCTGTACACAGGGCAGCATGATTCTAACTGTTCAGGTTCTTCTGCCTGCCTTGGGCACACAGCAACAGGTGTATCTAAATGTTTTTAAATGCCTAAGACACACGAGTGAGTGTGCAGGTGGTGAAGTGTTCAGATTACAATATCAGTCTCAGTTGCCTTGGAAGAGAAAAGTGGTTTGAAAAACAGGAGCATTCACCACCACCATTAAGGCCAAAGTGGGAGGAGCCTTTGGCCCAAGACCCACACCATGGAGAACTCTGTTTTGTCTTTTCCATTGCCATTCCCTTTCTTACAGTGTAAGGAGTCCACAGAGCCAACTGGATGTGACTTCTTGGAGCCTGTGCTTTCCTCCCTCCTCCCAGATCACCTCTTATCTGAGACCCTAGAATTCCCTGCCCCATGGCTCTGAGATCCCTTCCAGGTCCCAGCAGGTCTCTTCTCCAACTCTACCATTCAGAGGCATGAAGAGACAGCCGAAAAGGGTCAGCTGTTTGCAAAACATAGACAAAACTTGAGGACTGGGCTGAGGTGTCCACAAGTCTGAGCACAAAGCTGTTCATAATATAAGATGGGGAGTGATGAAGCAGTCTAGGGGCCAGAGGCTGGGGACAGGGGCTGGCTATGTATATGTCACTATTTTCTGGTATGGAACTCAGGGAAGACAGAATTTCAAATCCAAACTCAGCCTTCCAAGTTGTTATCAAGACATATTTGTCAAGGTAGGTGGATAGAACAGATTTTATTTATATTCTGACTCATAACTTTTAAAATATTTAGACATATGGTATCCTGGGCCCTGCAAATTGCAGGGCTGGGCCAGGCAGCACATCCTTTATGCAAGTAAAGCCATTGGGGAAATAGAATGAACCTTGCTCCTAATTTAATACTGGCTCCCCTTGAAAACACCTATATTATTTAATAGGAAAGCATAGCATTAATTTATTCTATCAGAGGACTATATCTTAAATTTGATTATACCACTTCTGTTTTCTGGAAATCATTAACTGGAGAGACAGAGTGACAGTGTAGAAACATGTTCCATTTGTACTAAGAAAACCGTCACAACAAGCATCAATCACGTTTGAAGTGCTTGTATTATCATCACATAAGGCCCATATTCTTGCAGAAAATCTCTAATTTTTATGACATTTTATGGCAGTATATTTCACACAAGGATGGTGTAAAGAAAGGCAGAAAACAATTCCTGTGAGTTTAGAAATTTACCTATCCCAAATAAGAGCTATTTATTTATCAGGGAGGGCCAGCAACCACCATCTTCACCTGTGGTTGAGAGCAAAACCACCATAAAGACAATCTCAAAGCCAGAGCCACTTGATGACAGAGTGTGGCAAAGTGTCACAGGATGACAGAG
>NW_012114733.1:7245485-7260866 GCF_000951035.1 Colobus angolensis palliatus | reverse complement strand
GTGGCAAAGTGTCACAGGATGACAGAGTGTGGCAAAGTGTCACAGGATGACAGAGTGTGGCAAAGTAGCCAGTAGGTGGCACCGTCATGCTTACTCTACGCCAGGGAATCTTTTTCTCTGGTTGGGTCTGCCCAAATAGCTGCATAGGAGAGAAACTCTTTACTAAACAAGTAACTTAGTGGTGGACTTTGCTGAAGAGGACTGTGTGCTGATGAGATTTCTCTCCTGATGTCTACAGTGACCATTTTAGTCCTTGAAATATTTTTAAAAGTCTTCAACTTCTATTTTGGTTTCTTTTCCCACTTCTAAGCTCTTTAGGAAAAGTGCTCTCGTAAGCACCTACGAAAGTCCAACTTCATCGTATTTCTCTGAAATAGTATTGACAGGCACTTTCTGAGGAGAAGGTACACTTTTTGGTCTAGGAGTTCCACCCCGGCCCCAGAGTAAAGAAATCTAGGGTATCAATCATGAAATCCAAGAAGACATCCTATCAATTGGCAGTCTGTCCTTCTCTCACTCCTTTGTACCTCCTTCCTTGAGTGAGTAGTTTTTGGGTACCTATTGTGTGATTGTTTAGATCACGGTTATAAGCAAAATTTTCTCCATTCCCTGAAGAGGATGAGAGGAGAGGTTATAGCCCAGAGTCAGCAGGGAAGAAAGCCATGCATAGGAAGCTAATGAGCAGGGATCCCAGAGGGAAAGAACCATAGCCCCGGGCTGCTGAGTCAACAGATTCTTTTCTCAAATGCAAGAAGAGAAACGAACAGAATAACAAACCAGGAAAAAGGAAGAAAAATGGGACAAGGTGCCAATTCTCTGGAACTTTGGGGTCACTTTTATAATTTACTTTCAAGTTGTCAGAAATTGTGCTAATGTAGATGAGCAGATTTACAACTAAAACCAAACTATGAATTGTTTAAAAAAATGTTTGATTTAGGTCTGATCTCAGGATGGCTGTAGAGGAGCTGAAGGGTGTAATTTGTTATTTTCTGGCAGATTTAGTTTTCCAAATGCAATTTGCTTAGACTAATATCCATTTAATTTTCATATTCTAAACATCTACTAACAAAAAGTGCAAGGGGAAAAGATGGTAAGACTATTAAGAGGCATCCTGTAAGGCAGAGGAAAAAAACCTCTGAAACAAAATAATAAAAACTTATAAGCTAGGCACCTGGCTTGTGATTGTCAGAGAGAACATGTGTATAGTCTATGTGTTTATGTATTTTGGGGAGTTGCACATAGTCCCTATTCTGAAACTATGTAATTTATATGGTGAAAAACTGAAATATAGATTAAGCCCATCCCATTTGACTATTTGAAGTGAGGCAGTCCTACTTTCAAAACTTGCTAGTTTTGATTTGGAACAACCTTCAATTTCTGTTTTCCTCACTGGTGAAAGAGGGATACTAAGACATCTTTTCCAAGGTTTTGGTCAATATTAAATAAGAATGTAAGACACCTAGCATAGTGATTGGCACAAGGCCTGCCCTCAATTAGAAAAATACTAATATAGTAAATAATAAGCTTTACTATAAATAACAACAATATAACTTTTGACAAGCATTCCTTACATTTTCTAACCTACTACTGTTCTAAGATGCTATTTTTTTTTTCCTGCAAACTATCTCGACTTGTGATAATGTTCTTTCCTTTTAAAATACTCTGTTATAACAAGTCTACTGTTCAACAGGCACATTTAAAGTGTATTCCCTAGTCACACTAGCACAATGCTCGCTAAACTTTGTTTTTCTTTGGTTTGATTTTACTTTAAGCACCAATACTTGTTTACTGTGACTGTAATTCTACTTCCACCAAATGGAATTCTTTCACTGAGCTTTTATCCCAAAAGCTTACATGTTCAATTATTATTGCACTTCTTCAGTTTTTAGGTTGAAGATTTTTTTTCCTTCCAAAAAAAATTAACCAAGTACATCAATTTTGATGAATCCAAGACATTTTTCTTTTGATGTTAAATTGTTACAGGTTAAATTTTTCTCAAAAAATATTACTGAAATATTATCTTTTCTATATTGATATTCACAATTAAATACTTAAAGACTCTACTGGTTCCTCTTTATTTGAAAATGGTTAAAGAGGTGGGTTAGATATAATATTAAGTATAAATTATGATTAAAAGTATTTAGATATATTTAATAGATTATTAAAAGATTTGTAACAAAATAATTTTATGAAGCAATAAAAATTTTACAGATTTAGTGAATATATTAATGCACTATGTATGTTTTAAAGAAATAAAGCAGAAAGATTCTAAACAGCCATAACATTTGAATAAAAGGAAATTTTTCTGCTCAATTTTTCTGGTCAGAGTTGTACAGAAAGTTTTATGATTTTTAAAATTGTTTAACAGGTGTGTAAACAGATTCCTACTCTTAAAATTCCACCACTGCCAGAAAGCTTGTGGACAAATTTATAATATTTAAATGAAAATTTAAAAACTATATAAATTCTAGCAATAAATAAATTGTTTCCTTTTTACCATTTAGGCAAAAATAAAAGAAACTCTACAATTGCATATGTTTTAAATAATTTACTAGTCAGTATTAATGTAGTAGCATACTGACATTTAGAGGAAAACTATTTGGGACTGTGAAGCTGCTTCCAGTTTAGGGGAGTCCACTGTATAGCAGTCTTTATTTCAGTAACACCAATAACAATTGAAATGACAGTGTTACAGTGAATTCAAAAGTAATGGTTTGTATGCTTTTGTATTTTGTTTATATGTAAAACATGTTCTTTCCTGCCTGCCTGCTCAAATAATGTTAAGTAATGTTAATTTTAAAACTCATTTACTGAGTTCACATTATTGAAAAGATACATTCATTATTCTTAAGTCACTTTAAAAGGAAAGTCTTTTTCCTTGCTTATGAAACTATTTAACTGACACCTTTTCCAAAGCAAGCACCTATAAAGGCAAAACAAATGCCCAGCAAAGTTTGTGACTATTTTGCAGGTTTGCCCTTGAAACTGTTCTTACTCCAATCCTACTCCAATCTGTAGCAGGTCATAAGCATGGTAGATTAACAGCAAAAACTTTGGTGCCTGGCGGCATGGTTTCGGGACCTGATTTCACAATTTAGTAGTTGTGTGACCTTGGGCAAGTTACTTTTTGGTTCTGTGTCTCATTTCTTCTTTTTTTTTTTTGGAGATGGAGTCCTGATTTGTCGCCCAGGCTGGAATTCAGTGGTGTGACCTTGGCTCACTGCAACCTCCTCTGCCTCCTGGGTTTAGGCAGTTCTCCTGTCTCAGCCTCCTGAGTAGCTGGGACTAATTGTTTTGTATTTTCAGTAGAGACGGGGGTTCACCATGTTGGTCAGGCTGGTCTCGAACTCCTGACCTCAGGTGATCCACTGCCTTGGCCACCCAAAGTGCTGGGATTATAGGCATGAGCCACTGCGCCTGGCCTCTCATTTCATCATCTGTAAAATAGGTGTAATAATAGTATCCACTTATAGGTCTGTGGTGAGTTATTAACACATATAATGGCACTTAGAACAGTACCTGGCACACAATTGCTATGTAGGTGTTAGCTTCATTTGAAATTTAGACTTTCTATCCTAATTCAATTTTTCCTCGTCAGTTGCATTTGACAGTGTTTATTTGGTCTCTGTGGTGCTTGAACGTTAGGTTTCCCAGGAAAACTTCACCTTGGCTGTGCCCCCTCCCATCTCTGTCAGGGCCTGTGCACATTCCCCTGTGCCTGGGGTGTTTCTCACCTCTTACCTTCAGATTCTCTCTTCACAGAGTTAACGTCTTTTGTCCTTTAGTTCTCACCTCAAACATCACTTCCTTGGGAAAACCTTCCCTGGTCCTACCAGGCTGGATTTAGGGCCCCATGCTTTAAGCGTTCTTATATCCCTTTAATTTTCTTTCATAGCACTTAACAAAGTTTGCGGCTATAATTATGTGACTATTTAAATATATATAACCCCACTTGAAATCTAAGCTCCTCGAAGGCAGGGTAAAAATCTATTTTGCTCATCATTATATCCCAATCATGATAGCTTTGGCATAGAGTATTTGCACAAGAAAAACTTGTTAATAAATGATAAATCAATTTCAGAGATCAGAAGTCTGGATTTCAACACAAGTCAACATGATTTGCCCAAGATTATACTAGTAGACACGACAGAGTTAGAAGTAGAATTCAATTCTGACTCAAAGTCCTTTGTTGTTTCCAGGTATTACATCTTTGATTATACAAATCAAACAAAGAACTGTGCAATTAGTATTGTGGAGCTTATAGAATGACAAGTAAAAGTACAAATCAGAAAGACTTGAACTATTTAAGGTATTCTGGAGGAACTGAGTCTCCCTGAGAAACTTATTTTTACAACATGAAGTAGGAGTTAGAATGGGTGAGATGGGCAGAGGCTTCTAGGTAGAAAGAGTCATTTATGCAGCAGTCCAAGGATGAGAAAAGCTTGGTGAATGAGAACAGAGAAAAGGCCACTGTGATTGCAACAGAAAGAGTAGGAAGTGGGAGGCTGACGTTGATCAGAGGGGCAGGGCCAGATCATGCAAGAGCTCATGTTTGTAACACAAGGGAAAGCCACTGAAGGGTTTCAAGTGGGGGATGACACAGTCAGCTTTGCATTTTCATAAGACGATACCGGCTGCACTCTGAGGGATTTCAGAAACAGAAAACTTGGTAATTGGTTGGAGATGGGAGTCAAGATAGAAGGACATAAAAAGGGAATGCTGATGTGTCTGGTATAATCAACTGGGAGGATCGTGGCACCATTTACTGAGAGAGCCATTAGTAGATAGAGCAAGATTATTAATTTCGTTAAATATATGATATGCTCTCAATAAATAGTGACAATTGTTATTGTCTTTGTGGTTGCTATTATTAATCATTATTCCAAACCACTTGCTGTGACTGGGAGTTATGGTGATTTTTATGGATTTCAATGGATTTTGGCCTGATGTGTTACTCCCACTATGTACACAGGCACATCTGGAGTTGGTGATTGGAAAAGGAAGTCACTCAAGGGACCAAGAGAAGGCAGACTTAGGATAATGTGAGGAGAACATGAGAAAACAGACTTTTTAATTTTTTGAATTTTCTTCTCCTTTTTCCCAAATCAAGAAATTTTAGATACGATAGTATGACCATGGCCAGTAGATCTATGAGAGCAAACAGGTGTATGAGGCATCAATGCTGTATGGGGAGACCAACCTATAAAATTAGTCTGAATTTGCCTTTTGGGGTAAATAACGGATGAGCATAGGCAGGTTAAAGGGCTTTCCTATAAACTGAGTAAGCAAAGAAACCAAGAAGTATGCTTAGATCTTTGACCGTGTTTTTATTTTTTTAATTTAGATTTTATGTGTATATCTTTGCCTCATGTAAAATCTGTCATGTTCATTTAGATCGTTTACATGTAGTAAAAAAAAAAAAAAAAGAATACCTATTAGGATGGTTAGTTGGCACTACAGATTATGTAGCCCATTTTAATTCTGGTGCCGCCTCTGCAAGCATACCAGGAGGTTGCTAAGCCTTCACACTGTGTAACTGGCTCATGTCCACTGCCTTTGTTCCCTAGAGATACAAGGAAAGCAAAGGCCATGCATCAGGATTAGCCACATGGTGTTAATGAGAATCCGTGCCATCATTATCCTGTTTATCCTGTTAAAGAAGTCCTGGAGCATATGAGGTAGATGGCAAAGGTGTTAAGTATACTAAAAGACAAGGTCCATTTCTGAAGTCTTGAACCCTGAGTTAAGAAATTTTAGGGTACTGAGTCCACGTGCTAACTGGGCATTTTCCAACAAGGCATCTACAAAACAACTAAAGAAAGAGGCAATGAGGGGAAGTCAAATATAAGAAAAGTCCAAATTGCTTTGGTCACATGAGGTCCTGCTTACAATGAAAAGCCACAGTGATTCCTGCTTAATCTCACACATATATTTGGCATCATTAAAGCTTAATCATCATCAGGGAACATCATACAAAGACATTCAGACTGGTATACAGCAAGGGGTTTTAAAGAAGTGGAAAAGATGAATATTTCAAATGACCTTCTAGGCAAGTTTGACATGCATTTTATTTATACTAGAATATTAGGGAGGTCCTTGAAGTATTTTAATGTATTTTTATTTATGCCTTATTATATTAAACTAGGAAAAGCATTGAATAATATCTATTTTCACTCTTTTTTATTTATATAAGCACATACACATAGCTTAAAAGTGAACATGTCTTTTTTACTGCCTTGGGAAATTTGTCACATTTTCTAATCTGGTATAATTCAACAAGGTATAAACTACCCCTTCCTCCTGCATTCAATGTAACAAAATAAGCCAGTGCTGAACCATTTGAGCATTTGCATCTATTCCTCATTATATTAACCAGCCCTTGTTTATATTCAAAGTTTTAGTCTTTTGATAAGCCATTTTGATTACTATTCAGAAATTCTGAAGAAGAGAATTTTCCCCCTCACATCACTAGTGGTTAGAAGCATGGGTTTGAAAATCAGGCTGTGTTTGAAAAACAATTTCTACCATTTTTTAGCTGAGTATCATTTAACCTTTCTGTGTCTTAGCTTTCTGCATAAACCTTGGATGCTTATTGTAAAACAGAATAAAGTAGAACCTATCTCAAAGACTTGCATTAAGTGCTTTATTACATGTAAAAGATATAGAACTGTGCCTGGCACATATTAAGTGTCCAAAAAATGTTAGTTATCATCATTACCATTTTTATCCTTCTAAAACAGAATCATTTACTTGTTCCTGGGGACTGGGAAAAAGAGTCTACAAAATACATATTTAACCTTTTCCATTGTATTCCTAGCCCTTTGCTTTATCAGGAGCATCAATCTTTTTCCCACTCAAAGTATTTTTCATATTCCAGTGGTTCTCAAGTTTTTCTTTTACATAGGCACCTGTATAATATAGAGAGACATTCCATGAACTTTCACGATATAATCTACAATTTTAGAATCTTTTGATTAAGCAGATAAGAACAGAGGAATTTAAGGACCTCTTGCAATAACTCCACAGCCCCTCCTGGGTCTGAGGCTGACTTGGTTAGGAACCATGGTTTTAATCAATAATTAATACATTTAGACTGAAGTATAATTCTGATTTATTTTTAATAACCCAATGGGTCACAGCTCTTTCAGCCTCTCTTACCTCGCCCATGACTGCTATGGGAGTCTCTCCTGTTGCCTGAGCAACACGATGTTCTACTAAGTAAAACATATATTCGTCGTAGAGTAGACGGATCAGGTGGAAGGAGCCAAAGCTAGCAGCACTGCGTAAGGTTAAGTCCCGAATAACCATTGAGCTGTTCCAAGAGAAAAGACATATATGCAGCTAATATTAATGACAAAAATTAGCATTCTACCTATTTTTCCTCTTAAAAAAAGTCAAGCTGGGAGTCTATATGGTTGGTATAGTATAAAACCTGCCATGAAATCATTTCATTATTGAAAGCAGTTGTCTCAACTCATTTAAATAGAATGATAAAGAGGTAATCCTCACTGAGACTTGATCCTTACTAGAGATAGATAGTCTTAGTGGAAAAAGTCACTTTACTATCATAGGCAAGTCTGCTGCTTCTACCAAACTCACAAATAAATCAGAATTGAACAAAAAATATTTCTGAAAGATTGAGCACTCATCACTACCCTAAGAAAAAGCAACTTGAAGTAAAAATCTTATTGATGAAGGTTGGCAGTCTGTCCCCTCTCAGTGATAATGACCTCTGGGGTATGCTTTAGGAAAAACATGTATTTCTGCCAGACAAAGCTTACAAAATATACTAAGCAAAATTCCCAGATGTGGCAATATAGACTACAGGCAAGTATGTACAAGGATTCCAGCAAGTTTTCTTGGAAGGCAAACGTATTAAGTGCTTCCAGTTTCTTAACGATTTCCACTTAAATTATGGCATATTTACATTAGAAATATGCACAATAAAATCAATTAAGAAATCCATTATTTTTGAAAATGCATTTAATGTATATAATATGAAAATATAAGCAATATTATTAATAAAATACTAATAATAAACTCTATTATATTTAAAATGGAAATGAGTCCAAAATAAAATCTTGGCTTCAACATGCCAATCATTAAGCTTGTTCACACACTTCAAACCTTAAAATAGTCAAAATTTAGAATCAGAGTGATGTGTGTGTGTGAGTATGTGTATGTGTGTATGTGTGTGTTTCTTACCACTTTCATTTATTGGCCTTTTTCTAAAGATTTTTGGCATATGAACACTAAAACCACCATTGAATTCTCAGGAAAAAGAGGTAAAATCTCACCTATGCCTTGTTTTACAGTAAAGAATTATAACACATTAGGCAAATGGAAAAACAAAGACTGTGCTTTTGTTTTCTGTTTCATTTTTTAACCTTGTTTAAAGAGAGGCTACTAATACATCAAATTGTATACATTCAACTTGGCAAGTGACAAATCATCATTGTCCATCTGAAATACAGAAGCCTTGAATTCTGATTCTGTCTCTTCATTGACTGTTGACCTCAAAAAGATCATTTATTTTCCCAAGATGTTTTTCCTCTTGCATGAAAACAAAACACTGCCTTTAGTCTTATCTAACTTACATGCTTATTTCAAGGACAAAATAAGTTAAAGGATGTGAAATCAACTTATAACTAGAATGCTATTCAAATATAAGTCATTGTGATTATAATACACAGAAAAGGAGAAGCTGACCTTCTCATTCTCATTTATTTATGGTGGCAAGAATAGCAATTATTATATGATGATGGCAGAGGACCTCTCAATTCTGTAGATCTATTTACTAAATTATAATAAGAACAGTAAGTGTGGGTTTGAAGTTACACAGACCCAGGTTACCACTGTGTGATTTCAATTGTGATCACATAATTTTTTGTAAGGTTCAAAGGTTAGCCTAAGAGTCAAATGAAATAACGTATGTGAAATCTTAAGAAAACTACCCATGTAACTATACTGTTACCTACATTAGTGTTAATAATATATTCATTATCATAAATAGTAGGTCTAGCAAATAATATCTTATAATTGATTACCTTAATGAATTCCTTAAGTTTACAACTCTATAAATAATTATTAAAAATAAATGAATACTTTCATTTGCATGCCAAAATATATGACAAAATTCTACATATAACTCTATCCATGACTTTCCTAAAATTCAGTGACATATTACCAATTTGTAAAAATAATTTATAAGATCATAATATAAGAGCTGTATGAAAATAAATGTTTCTATTCCTATGGAAAAAAAATTTTAAAGCAGTGAATCACTTACTAAAAAAAAGCAAAAACAACACAAAAACAAAAATAAAATGTTATATAACATTTTTACCCATACTAACAAAGACTTAAAATAAATGATTTTTAAAGTAAAGCATGAACAGAATATTTGCTCCTAATTGCATTTATCTTGCTGAAGAAAGATAGCAAGTATTTAAAATTTTCAAATTTTAAAAATTTAAAGTATAAGACAAATGGCTAACAAACATAAAAAAAAGACTCATTTTATTTGGAATTAAAGAAATGAAAATTAAAGTAAGATACCCTATATACTCTACAAAGCTGTCAGAGGTTAAAAGACCCAATGTTATAGTTGGTTTGGAAAAACTCTCCTTTACTGTCTCTATGAATAAATTCATAAAACTTTTGTAAAGGGAAATTTGGCAGTATTTGCCAAAATTTAAAATGTCAAAACCTTTGACCCGGAAATCGAACTCTAGAAATTTACACAAATAACCAAAGATAGTTACAACTGCAGCACAATATTTGTACTAGTGAGAAACTAGGAGAAAATAAATATCGTTAAAAAGATAATCTAGTAGGATGCTGATTAAACAAGTTATGGCTCATTTAGATATAAAATTTTATGCATATAAGTAGTTAAAAATGAAGTAGACATATTAGTAGTAACATGGAAAGATGTTTATAATATAATGGTTAAGTTGAAGCAAGATATATGAGCTCATTTACATAAAAACACTCCATACGTCAAAACATTCCTACCCCCAAGTAAACTGGAATATCTAATACTTTATTAGCATTGAGATCACACATTTCATTAAAGTAGTATTAATTACTTTAAATGTTTATATCCTTTTACTTGAACTTATCCAAAGATATATGTATGATTGTATATGAAGATAATCATGACAGCATTTTAAAAAACTGTATCAAAACACCAAAACCCATCTTAATGTTCAAGAATAAGGGAATGTCTAAATAACGTATGAGGCATAAACATAATGAAATAGTATGAGGACATTAAACATTATGTTTCTGAAGATATTTAATGGCAAGAAATGCTTAAGACATAATTGCAAATAAAAAATGTTAAGAGAAAAATAAATAGTTCACGGGAAACAACTGGATCCCTTTTATTTAACCCAAAAAGAAAACATTTAACCAGTGGCAATTTCTGGGTAGAAGTTTTTGTATTTCTTAGATTATCTTTTTAAAAAATTAAATTTTTTTTTTTAGAGATGGGGGTCTTGCTGTATTGTCCAGGCTGGGGTGCAGTGATGCCATTATAGTGATTCACCGCAGCACTGAACACCTGGGTTCCAGTGATCTTATGCTCCTCACCTCCCATAGGCACTTGCTACCATGCCCAGCTTATTATTTTATTTTGTTAAAGATGGGGTCTCACTGTGTGGCCCAGGTTGGTCTCGAATTCCTGGACTCAACAGATCCTCCTGCCTCAGCCTCCCAAATAGCTGGGATTACAGGTCAAGCCCCCATGCCTGGCCTGTATTTACCACATTTTCTAATGTGAGCATATATTAACTGCATAATAAAAATATTTATTTTAAAAGATGTCATTCATTATATAATAATACAGAAAAACAATACTGAGTCAGGTGAATGTTAATAAATCTTTTCAGGAATGAATATCACAGATAGAGAATGAGTCTTTCTTTATACATTTCTAAGTTTGAATTTTAGGCCTTTGTATTTCTCTTTCTCTTTTTTTGTTTTTGAGACGGAGTCTCGCTCTTGTTGCCCAGGCTGGAGTGCAATGGCATGATCTCGGCTCACCGCAACCTTCACCTCCTGGGTTCAAGCGATTCTCCTGCCTCAGCCTCCCGAGTAGCTGGGATTACAAACATGCGCCACCACGACTGGCTAATTTTGTATTTTTAGTAGAGACAGGGTTTCTCCATGTTGGTCAGGCTGGTGTCGAACTCCCGACCTCAGGTGATCCGCCCACCTTGGCCTTCTGTTAAAATACAATAACCCTGAAATCATGTGAACAACTAAGGAGAATGTTCATAACAAGTAGTTTTCTGATATCATTTTAGAAATGCTAATTCAACTTTTCCAAGAAAATTCACCTTTATTTGTTCAGCAGATATTTATTGTGTTCCTACTCTGTAGCAGGGTCTTGGTTCAGACAAGACAGACAAAATTTGATTTCAAAAAAGTTCACATTCTGTTAGGCGAGACAGTCAGTAAATATACAAGTAGATAAAAAATATAAAGTTAGAGGGTAAGAGATCCTATAAATCAGGACCAGAGACTGGAGAGTGAAGAGGGCAGGCATTTTAAGTTCGGGTATCTAGAAAATTCTTTCTGAGGAGGTGATGTCTGAGCAGAAACTGGATTGAAGTGAGGAAATGAACACAGGTGAAGAATTTTCCTGGCAGAAAGGAGAGCAAATGAAAGAGCTTGAGACAGAACTGTTTGCTGTGTTCAAAGAGCAGCCAGGAGGCTAATGTGGTAGGAAGGCAGTGAGCGAAGAGAAGAATACGTGATAGGGTCTGTACGACTCTAGAGGCTGGACTGTGTAGCAGGTCTAGTAGGCCACGATAAGGCCTTTGGATTTCATTCTGAGTGTTCTGGAAACTTTTAGATGGTTAGGCAATCACCTTATTTCAGCATAAAATGCACATGTAATACTAAATTCTGTTGGAAGTTTTTTTAAAAAAATGTATTGATCCTCAATTATAATACCTAGTTATTTAAAAAATACTGATATGTATGTCACGAAATTATTGTCATATGTTTAGAAAAGAATCAGCTGAATTGTATCATTAACGCTATATCTACTTTATTCTCTCTGTGTCAGGCTTCCGCTCTACATGCCAAGTATTAAATGACACAATTAACAGTTTAATTGGAATCCTATTGTCCTATTCAGACTTCTGTAAGATATGTTGTAAAATTGACTCCACTGAATTGTTGCTAAGTTACCATGAATTCAACTCTTTTTAAGATCAGAGTTGTAAACGTTAATTATTTTATAATGGACAAGAAATACCTTTGTATATTCATCTTTATAATTCATCATGTGGAAATTGAAACATATACCCTAACATGTGATAGCCAACCTGCCTCTTCTGAATGTTTGAAGATGTATCACACCCTTCGGGTGAGAACATCACACCTGTGATCCTTATGTGAACTCACTCTTTGAAAAGTGCTTACAGTTGATTCAGAAAAGAGTATTACTTTTTGGAAGATTCATATATTGTCTAGTTGTAGGCAAACTAGGCACCCTGTGCCTACTTTCAACCCACAATATCAAAGCTATACATTCCATTCTTTAAAAATGGGATATCTGAATGACCTTCAGGGTGGCCCTGAAGAATGCTCTCTTCTGTTATCCACAAAACACACAAGCTGAGAAATGGCCCACATAACTTCTCCAATTCTGCCCAAGAAAGGAAGTGATTTTTTTTTCTGCCTCCCAGGGAACCACCATTAGTCACTGAAAGCCAGGTTAGGCAAGGAGAGAGCCCCCATTCAGAGCAGAGACTGTTTGTAGCGCTGTATCAACTGCTATCATGATTCTCTGCAAGTTTATTTCTATATTTCTATGTATGTAAATACATACAAAAATTTTAGAATTTAAGAGATTAAGCATCTGATTTCAGAACATGAAGGGCCTCTGTATGTGACTGCCAAATTTATAATGGCATTTACAAATTTACACATTTTTGGCATCTGCAATGCCAAAAACATTAAAAAAATTCTAATTCTGCTTCTCTGATAGTTTGTGAGTGCAATTTTCACTACTGAATATGTTCTTATGTCTCAGTAAAAAACAGTTCAGATATTAAAGGCTCAAGTTTCTAAGCTATTGACTTTGCCTACCAGAAGGAGGTATGCATCTGTCTGAATGTGCCTTTCCTTCTGGGGCCCTGAACTGTATGCCTTCAAGTCTTTTTGAAACGAAAATAATAACCATAATAGTGTCTAATAATAACAAGCCAATTATCCTCAACTTAGGGAGGACAGAGGCCAGGCAAGTGATGATCTACTGGGATTGTATATCTCTGCAGAGAACAAGAAATGCAAGTAAGTAATTTTCTCTCCTTTCAAGATACCTGCAACAGATCTCTGTGGAGATGAAGGCTCCAGGGATGTATTTCTAAAATGACATCGACTAAATATAGGAAAAAAAAAAAAAACCAACAACCACAGGTAGAGGTAAGGGCAAGTCTGACACTAACAACATAAGAAAGCAGTAGGAAGAAAAAAAACACCTTGCTTTTTCGGATGTAGAGGATGGACTCTGACTTTGGTCATGTAAGTTTTGGAACAGCCAGTCAAGTGTACTGCCAGTCAGTGTACTGCTGTTTCATCAATCATTCACGGAGCACATATACCATTTATGTTATTTTCTGGGAAAAAAACTTGATGAATAAAAAACAAACTCTTGGGCAACTGGGAAAATATCTGAAATCTTAAAAAATGTTCCCAAATCAAATTTTCGACAACTGTTGCTACAACTGTTGCTGCATCTACCTTGAGAACACCGTGATAACACATTTCAAATCTTCCTGATGTAGCAAGGGAAAACATAATTTCTCACCAACACATTTCTCATGAACATCCAGATCCAAATCTAGCACTGGCTTCACTGATGCATACTAGTGGGTCACAGAGCCAGACAACACCTTAATAATTTGCTTCTTGAATTATGTGGGCTAAAGGTACTAAATATATGAGAGGCAGGACTATGGAATTGTACCACTACAAAAACAAAAACAAAAACAAAACAACAGCAAAAAACTGGCTGGCTTTCTTTCATTGCATTTGACCCTGGGCTAGACACTAGATGGCTATTTTCAGGACGTAAGGATAATTTAACTCTTAATGAAACATATGATGTGGATCTATATGTCTACTTCAGTTTAAGAAATAAGAATTTGGACCAAATCAGTTGAGAAAGAAAAAAGTCATTTACAATAAAACCAAAGGAACTACCATCATAATTAAAAGACCTCTGATTCCATCATTATAACCAATGGTGGTCAAAACAATGTGGAAATCCTATAGTCTGGGTTTATTGAATTCACAAGTACTATCAGTTCCTAAATTCTGTTACTTGTTCATAGTCTTTCCCTCCTCACAACTAGCTTTGGACTCACCACTGATGTCCGGATGATGACCATAGTGTAGACACAGCTACAGTCAGGCGTATGTCCTGTGGCCACCACTTTCTGATATGTGCATGGCTGCAGAGACTCTACACTAGAGACTGCCTACACTTTACAGCAGATATTAATCTTTTTTTTTTTGAGAGGGAGTCTGGCTCTGTCGCCCAGGCTGGAGTGCAGTGGCCGGATCTCAGCTCAATGCAAGCTCTGCCTCCCGGGTTCACTCCATTCTCCTGCCTCAGCCTCCGGAGTAGCTGGGACTACAGGCGCCCGCCACCTCGCCCGGCTAGATTTTTGTATTTTGTAGTAGAGACGGGGTCTCACCATGTTAGCCAGGATGGTCTCGATCTCCTGACCTCGTGATCCGCCCGTCTCGGCCTCCCAAAGTGCTGGGATTACAGGCTTGAGCCACCGCGCCCGGCCAGCAGATATTAATCTTAGGGCCAAATCAGCGGGGCCAGCTTTATCTAAAGAAGCTAAAAAATGAACTCTTACCACAAGAACAAATGCCAGAGTTAAAAATATAATTTATCCGACTTACAAAAGAATTCCATCCTACATATATGGTAAAGACACTGACCTACAAAGGTCTTAAATGCTGGTTTTCTTTTCTAATTATACTTTATGTTCTAGGGTACATGTGCACAACGTGCAGGTTTGTTACATATGTATACATGTGCCATGTTGGTGTGCTGCACCCATTAACTCGTCATTTACATTAGGTATATCTCCTAATGCTATCTCTCTCCCCTCCCCGAATCCCACAACAGGCCCTGGTGTGTGATGTTCCCCTTTCTGTGTCCAAGCGTTCTCATTGTTTAATTCCCACCTATGAGTGAGAACATGCAGTGTTTCGTTTTCTGTCTGTGCGATAGTTTGCTGAGAATGATGGTTTACAGCTGCATCCATGTCCCTACAAAGGACATGAACTCATCCTTTTTTATGGCTGCATAGTATTCCATGGTGTATATGTGCCACATTTTCT
>NW_012114733.1:7227613-7243715 GCF_000951035.1 Colobus angolensis palliatus | reverse complement strand
TTAGTTTGGCTGGATATGAAATTCTGGGTTGAAAATTCTTTTCTTTAAGAATGTTGAATATTGGCCCCCACTCTCTTCTGGCTTGTACAGTTTCTGCCGAGAGATCCGCTGTTAGTCTGATGGGCTTCCCTTTGTGGGTAACCTGACCCTTCTCTCTGGCTGCCCTTAACATTTCTTCCTTCATTTCAGCTTTGGTGAATCTGACAATTATGTGTCTCGCAGTTGTTCTTCTCGAGGAGTATCTTTGTGGAGTTCTCTGTATTTCCTGAATTTGAACATTGGCCTACCTTGCTAGGTTGGGGAAGTTCTGCTGGATAATATCCCGCAGAGTGTTTTCCAACTTGGTTTCATTCTCCCCATCACTTTCAGGTACACCAATCAGATGTAGATTTGGTCTTTTCACATAGTGCCATATTTCTTGGAGACTTTGTTCATTTCTTTTTACTCTTTCTCTAAACTTTGCTTCTCACTTCATTTCATGCATTTGATCTTCAATCACTGATACCCTTTCATCCAGTTGATTAAGTTACTGAAGCTTGTGCATTTGTCATGTAGTTCTTGTGTCATGGTTTTCATCTCTATCAGGTTGTTTAAGGACTTATCTACATTGGTTATTCTAGTTAGCCATTCATCAAATCGTTTTTCAAGGTTTTTAGCTTCTTTGTGCTGGGTTTTTACTTTCTCCTTTAGCTCAGAGAAGTTTGATTGTCTGAAGCCTTCTTCTCTCAATTCGTCAAAGTCATTCTCCATCCAGCTTTGTTCCATTGCTGGCGAAGAGCCGTGTTCCTTTGGAGGGGGAGAGGTGCTCTGAGTTTTAGAATTTTCAGCTTTTCTGCACTGCTTTTTCCCCATCTTTGTGGTTTTTATCTACCTTTGGTCTTTGATGACGGTGACATACAGATGGGGTTTTGGTGTGGATGTCCTTTCTGTTTGTTAGTTTTCCTTCTAACAGTAAGGACCCTCAGTTCTAGGTCTGTTGGAGTTTGCTCGAGGTCCACTGCACACCCTGTTTGCCTGGGTATCAGCAGCGGAGGCTGCAGAAGAGTGAATACTGCTAAACAGCAAATGTTGCTGTCTGATCGTTCCTCTGGAAGCTTCATCTCAGAGGTGTACTCAGCCGTGTGAGGTGTGAGGTGTCAGTCTGCCCCTAGTGGGGGATGTCTCCCAGTTAGGTTACTTGGGGATCAGGAACTCACTTGAGCAGGTAGTCTGTCAGTTCTCAGACCTCAAACTCTGTGCTGGGAGAACCACTACTCTCTTCAAAGCTATCAGACAGGGACATTTACATCTGCAGAGGTTTCTGCTGCCTTTTGTTTGGCTATGCCCTGTCCCCAGAGGTGGAGTCTACAGAGGCAGGCAGGCCTCCTTGAGCTGCAGTGGGCTCCACCCAGTTCAAGCTTCCTGGCTGCTTTGTCTACCTACTTAAGATTCAGCAACAGTGGGCGCCCCTCCCCTAGCCTCCCTGCCGCCTTGCAGTTCCATCTCAGACTGCTGTGCTAGCAATGAGGGAGGCTCCATGGGCGTGGGACCCTCTGAGCCAGGCACCGGATACAATCTCCTGGTGTGCCGTTTGCTAAGACTCTTGGTAAAGCGCAGTACTAGGGTGGGAGTGATCCAATTTTCCAGGTGTTGTGTGTCACGGTTTCCCTTGGCGAGGAAAGGGAATTCTCTGACCCCTCGCGCTTCCTGGGTGAGGCGATGCCTCATCCTGCTTCGGCTGTCACTTGTTGGGCTGCACCCACTGTCCTGCACTCGCTGTCTGACAGTGAGATGAACCTGGTACCTCAGTTGGAAATGCAGAAATCACCCGTCTTCTGTGTCGCTCACGCTGGGAGCTGGAGGCTGGAGCTGTTCCTATTCGGCCATCTTGGAACCGCCTCATAAATGCTGTTTTTAATTTTTGTGGCGGAGTTATGGTCAACAGCTCATCCCATCATTTGATATATGTCATGTAATCAGAAAGCCCTTTTCTTCTGGGTGCTTCTATGTCAACAAAAGTACACACTTCTATCCATACTATTTTAGTCAAAAACTGATTTATATTATTAATAAGCTATGTTACTGTCTACTAGATTACTGGCAATCATTAGAATCACCAGGAGAGCTTTGCGAAAAAAAATCCTGATTATCCTCATTCCTAATCACTATCTTTTTTTTTTTTTTTTGAGACAGAGTCTCACTCTGTCGCCTAGGTGGAGTGCAGTGGCGCGATCTCGGCTCACTGCAAGCTCTGCCTCCTGGGTTCACGCCATTCTCCTGCCTCAGCCTCCCAAGTAGCTGGGACTATAGGCTCCTGCCCCCACGCCCAGCTAATTTTTTGTATTTTTAGTGGAGATGGGGTTTCACTGTGTTAGTCAGGATGGTCTCCATCTCCTGAGCTTTTGATCCAACCACCTCGGCCTCTCAAAGTGCTGGGATTACAGGCATGAGTCACCGTGCTCAGCCACTAATCACTATCTCTTACCCACCAAGATTTTGATTTAGTAGGTCTTGGGAGGAACTTAGGATTTGTTTCTTTTTTATACATTAATTCTGATGTGCAGCCAGGTTTGAAAACAGTTATAACTGATAAAAGTAAGAAGGTAGATAGTTCTGGGTATGCATCAGAATCAAATGAAGTACTTTTTAAGACATAAATTGCTGGGCCTCATTTCTACAGGTTCTGATACATGTAGATTTGGAGGAGGTGCTAGGAATTTGCATTTCTAACATGTTTCCAATTGATAGTGATGCTACTGGTATAGGGACCACATTCTGAACATCACTAAACAGAGAACTAAAGGAGACTAGTGTTAGGCCTCAAGAAAGAAGCCTAAATAATGTATGTTGCAAGAGGGAGTACAGTAGCCCTTTTCTGATTATTGCTGAATACATTATCTAGGCTGAAATCTTGGATGTTCCCATCTGAGGACATCTAGGGCTTTGAGCAAGAGATTTCTTTTACTAGCAGAAAGTTTATTTCTCTAAGTTTCCTGGTACATTTCCATGATGTTGTAATCACTGACTTGGGTTGAAGGTAGTTGTAACAGGGAGTTTCCACAAACTAAAGTCTTTACTCCTTTCTTTTCTTTTGTCACAGAAGCATATACACACAAATACACACATATATTTGCAGAATATGAAGAAGCAAGTCTAGGAAAAACCTAGATGATACCTGTAGAAAGACCATTTTAGCAGAAATTGCCTGGCGGCTTTAGGAAAACTGGGTCTTCCTTCATAGGGTTTCAGTGCTTGCATCATCACATTGTCAAGCCACGCAGCCCACTGCTCCAGGGTGCTCTGCTGCTGAAGAGTCATCTTGAAATCTGTTTCTAGTCTCTGAACCATGTTGTCATCACACTGGCACACCCAGGAAGCCTGCTCCTGAGACAGTAACACAGAAAGCAAAGGAAAAGTTCAACTCAGCATCCTTTCATTGAACATCAGCACACACACCAGATGCAAGAACAGAAAATTGTAATAAAAGCTTCCCACAGTTAAATGAATCCAGAAAATAAACAACTACTTGTCAATTGTTAGGGTAACACAATCTTTATCAGTTTAAAGGGATGAATATTTCTCGTTGCTCACTCTGGTACATAAAAAAGTGATGTCACATGTAAGTATGATTTGGTTTTTCTCCATTAACTAGTCTGTGTAAAAGACTAAAATACATGATTACTTCAAAAAACAGAAGTCTGAACCTACAGTAGGCAAGGTCTTTCATTCTATCCAGCTTTCACACTGCTTTCAGAAGTTCTCTTTTTGTTCCCCATCACATAAAACTTTAAAACCAATTCATTTGAGAAGATTCAGGGTAAGTCAGACAGATAAATAGATACAATCGGCCAAAAGTGGTCCTCTCAAGATTAAAACAGAAACAAACACTGAATGGTACTAGGTAGAAGCATATGCTGTTATGAGTTCTATGGATTGGGAACAGAAATCTCAAGGGCTATCAAGGCAAGGCTATGAATGCAAATTAATTCAGAGAACTGAAAACAACAATAACAACAACAACAAAAATTCTTTTGAGAAAATGTAGACATGCTTCCTGCCAAAAAATGTGATTATTGCAATTTTCCTTCTGGTTCTGGTTGGGAAATGTTTGGTAACAGCAATGAAAATAGGACATTTTAAAGCTACTTTTCAGTGGTTGCCGTAAGTATCGTGATGTTTCCAGTGAGATTTAAAAAAACCTATTCACTCAAGGCAAAACATAATTCTTTGGTAATGTAATATTTGACGGGGAATGAGAAGACATAGGCTTTAGGGTCTGAATTAACGAAACTAACCTCAAGCAATTAATTTATGTGGGCCTCAGTTTCCCTAAGCATAAAATTAAACAAATGAAATTTAATGAAAAATTTTAAGCTGAGTTCGTTGTGTCCAGATAATTTTATCAAGACAGATTTCTTTGGAGAAGTGTCTATGAGGCTCCCAATAAAACCCTGCGAATATATACGTATTTTTCTCAAAAGGGTGTCTATAGTTTTTTTTCTATATGCTCTCAAAAAACAAATTTATTCAAATTGACAACTTCAATGGAATAAATCCATTATCTCCTTCTTCTATTTCCAGGATCTCTCCTGATCCTACAGACTTTACCTACTCAAGGGACATTTCAACCTGGAGGCACTTCAAATGCAAAATGCCCCAAAGTTAACTTATTTTAAATTCTCAGGGAAATCTACTGTTTCTTCTGTATTTCAGCTGATGATACTATTCACTGTCTTTTTTCTCTTAACTAATTAATCATAAATCCATTCAGATGTTACCTTCTGAATACCACTTTTAAATATTTTAAGTATACTAAAATATAATTATAGAAAAAACTGTAAATACAAACAAGCTAAAAAGGAACAAAACATTAAGAATACTTAAAATGGCAACAGTAAGAAATTACAGCATATCATGTTGATGTATGTACCTTTCCAACTTTTCTCTGCATATATAAATAAATCTATTTATGCATATATTATAATACACACATACACTATATTATTTATGCATACATTTATATTTTAAATATATATTGTATTATAAAACACTCATATATTTATACATACATTTTATATTATTATATGCTTATACATACTTAAATGTTTAAAATAAAAGAGGATTATATTATATTTTCTATTAGATATTCTGCTTAGTTTCACTTAGAAATATATAGTAACCATCTTTCCATGTAGGCAAATTAGACCTATATTTATTGTCCACTGAATGAATTTGTTTTATTGCATAATGTACTATTACTTATATAACCAATCCCACATAGTTAGACATTTGTTTGTTCCAACATTTTAGTATTACAAATAAAGGTGAAATTAGCAGGATAGGTTTTTTTGTTTGTTTGCACA
Source organism: Colobus angolensis palliatus (assembly GCF_000951035.1). Classification (NCBI taxonomy): domain Eukaryota; kingdom Metazoa; phylum Chordata; class Mammalia; order Primates; family Cercopithecidae; genus Colobus; species Colobus angolensis. Next base: position 7,238,373 of record NW_012114733.1, on the reverse strand, counting down.
CTGATAATTGGAAGGAGAAACTTACTAGTATCCATGAAGCAATTTAATTTCATTTCTTACCACAAATTCAAACTCACTATTTACTTGGCAGTTAGTTTTTGCCAAGAAAAGATGATAATCTAAAACCTAACTTAGAGAAATAAACCACAGCACATTATTCTGACTTTTCAAACTGATTTATATTATACTTCATTTTACTACTCTCTTCAGTGAAAATATACTAACAATAGAGCACACTGTAAATATTTCCCTGTGAAACGAATGTAGATATTTCAAGTCTATAATTGAAAAAGCTAAGGACATTTGCAGATGTTCTTAACTTAGAAAAAAATATATATCCAAAATGAAAAGTAGTCAGGAGCTTCAAAATCAGAATGGCTTTTAAATACAGAAACATAAGTATACGCAATAGCTAAGTTATCAGGTCAGCCCACCCAAACCTATTTAGCCCATAATGTAGACTTCAAAAACCACCCATTTACACAAAAAAATTAGAGAATGATGCCATTGTAATACTATCAATTAAACAGGAAACCAACTGTACTGCAATAGAAAAATTATCTTAAATGCATAAAGAAAAGAAAATTTAATTAGAGGAGAATAAAGCAGTAAAAAGTGATACATGGATATCCTGAAAGGAACTTTTTAGCACTTCCAAGCTCTTAGCGTATTATAATATTGACACACATGTAATTTCATTGTTTTAAATAGAAGTCTCCTTATTACAAGAGCATCATTCTTATATTGTCAGATTATTGAGGTTCATGTTACAGGAGTTGTGACAACTTCCAAATGAACTGGAGATGGGGATAAAGGGGAAATGGGAGGAAAGGGACTCTGGGAAAATCTGGCAAAACTAGGAAAAGAAAAGGAAAGAAATAAGGGTGTTAAAGAGAAAAAGTGCTACCTTGAGAAAGAGATTACTCATTAAAATGTACAGAGCTGTGAAAAGTAAAATGTAGGGGGAAATGAAGGACTCACTACAGTGTCATGGTACTCTGAAGAAAGGAAGAAGGTTTTGGAGGGCAAATGCTGAATCATATGGGTTTCAGCAGTATTGACTATCATGGTGGACCCAGAAAAACATGATAGTCAAAAATAGAGGAAAAGAAAGGGTATTCTCAAAGTTGGCAGGTAGAGGATAAGTAGTAGTACAGTAGACATATCACTGATCATTAATATGCAAAGATGGTCTCAAGGTTAATGCTTAAAACCAGGGAAGAACTCATTTGTAGAAATACTTCATTGGAATGCAGATACACAAATACATTTATGTATTTATACATATAATAATATTAACAGAACACTGAAAAACTTTCTCAGATATTATTAGAAATAATTATTTAAAATGTTTTCTGTTATTGAGTTTAAATTACTTTCTGAAACTAGAAGCTGCCTTCCTCAACTTTTCTTAAGACACTTAAACTTTTCTGAAAAAAGATTTGAAATAAATATTACAGTAAATTTTAAGGCAATATAAACTGTTAATATTTTTGCGTATTTAGTTAATATATCCTACTGAAATATGTAAAGTAAATGGTTTTGTAAAGCTGAGAAAGTTTGTTCTTGTAAAGATTATGTACTTGTATGTGTGTATGTGTTTTTGTAGATGGATTTTTTTAAAACTTCATATATATAGTTTTAAATTAGATATAAGTAGATATAAATAATATAAAATATTAGATAGATATAGATATCTCTCTATATATATATCTCAGAAGTTTGAACCCAGTCCATGAAAATCACAATGAACAACTAATTTATTGTACTCTAAAATGGATCAAGCCCAAATGTTACTTTTTGGTATATTTTAAATGACAAAACTAGGCAAGAAGTAGAAATTAAAATTTCTAGAAAATAAAATAATTAACAATTAGTTTATTTTCAAAACAACAGTATTTTTTTAACAGCTTTACTGAAATGTAATTCACACATTATACAATTCATTCATCTAAAGAATACTGTTCAAAGGCTTCTTCTAGTATATTCACAAAGTTGTACATCACTCACCACAATCAATTTTAGACCTTCTTCATTTTTCTAAAAATAAACCCCATGACTCTTATTTGTTACCTCCCAGTCTTCTCAATCCCCCAGCCCTAAGTAACCACCAACCTATCTTCTGTCTGTATAGATTTATCTATTCTGGAATTTCATACGAATGGAATCATGGAACATGTGATCCTTTGTACCTGGCTTCTTTCACTTAGCATAATGTTTCCAAGGTTCGTCTATGTTGCAGAATGAATCAGAACTTCATTTCATTTTATTGCCCAATAATATTCCATTGTATGGATAGATCACATTTTATTTATCTATTAAATCAGTTGACGAACATTTGGGTTGTTTCTGCTTTTATGTGGCTGATACAAATAGTTCTGCTATGTACCTCTATGTATAAGTTTTGTGTGGACATGATTTCATTTCTCCTGGGTATACAACAAGGAGTCGAACTGCTGAGTCGTACGATAACTCTACGTTTATCTTTTTGACAAACTGCCACACTGTTTTCCAAAGTGGCTACAGCATTTTATATTCTGACCAGCAGTGTATGAGGTCCCAATTTTTTACATCCTCACCAATAGGATATGTTATTACATGTCTTTTTGCTTAGACCCATTTTAGAGTAAATGAAATGGTACCTTGCTGTGGTTTTGACTTGCATTTCCCTTGTGGCTAACGAGATTGAGCATCTTTTAATGTGATTCTTGGCCATTTGTATGTTTTCTTTGGGGAAATGTCTACTCAGATGTTTGTCCATATTTAATCAGGCTGTCTTTTATTACTGGGTTGTAATGGTTCTTTACATATTCTATAAACAAGTCCTTTATCACATATATGATTTGCAAAAATCTTCTCACATTCTGTGGGTTGTCATTTCGTGTTCTCGATGGTCTCTTTTGAAACCCTAAAGTTTTAAATGTTAATTACGTACAGTTTATGTAGTTTTCCTTTTGTTGCTTATGCTTTTGGTAGACAATGATATTGTTTTTATAGGGTAACATTCAGATTCATTACTTTAGAACCAGAAATAAAGTATTAATTGATATTGAAATTCTATAATACTGTTTCTAACTCAGCTTTTAAAGTGTACTTTAAAGTACAAGTGGGTAACGTGATCACAAGGTTAAACAATATTTTTCATTTGAACTATCACAATAGCCGAACTTATTGCCTATAATTCTTTTTAAGTGAATAAATATTTACTAGGCAGCTATAGTAAACTCTGAAATAGAATTGTTCTTAGTTCTTTCAAGGAGGGGCACTAAAATAGAAATATCTCTGCATGTCATGGTAGAAATTATTAAATATATAAACAATAATCTAAGATAGGTGTTATAAGGTGGGGAAAATGAAGCCTACAGTAGTTAAGTAACTTGCCCAAGATTCCACAGCTAGTACATGAAAGAGTTTAACTTCTTGCCTGTCTTACTTCAATGACTGTAACCTTTATTACTCTACTAACTATTCAGCAAACACTGGTGATATGTTGTCTTTTAGGACTGTAAATGTGAGCTTACTTTAACCACAAACATGGGAGTGGTATAGCTGTATCTGGGTCAAACTTCTCTCTTTCAGGAAACTGTGAATATAGATGCTGCTGGGATACAGATGAGACTTTGAAAAGAAATTTGATGATCCTAATTAAGAAGAACAAACTGGGTATCTTGCCTTAAGAGACATACTTTGCAAGGAAATAGAGTACCTGGACATTGGCAAAGTCGACACGGTTGAGGTCATTAAGCATCTGGTTGATTTGGGAAGTGTTCTGAAGCACTGCACGAGCTGCCTGGGCCAGGTGATTGAGCGACGTGTATCTTCGCAGAGTCTGGGCAAAGGCACTTACAGCGGCAACCTATAAAGCAATCCAATTAAGTTGGGATTCTGTTTTCTCCAGTAAAACAAACCACTACAATCTTCAAATCTTTTTTCCCTTGCCAAATTTTAAATGCTTGCCTCTGACACTTCTTTAAAATTCATTTGGTGAGAAAGTTTACTTGTAAATTATAGCATTTAAATCTCTAAACCAAGTATTATTTTCCTTTTGAGTAGGTTGAGGTCAAGACTAAAACAAACTCCCACATTCTTTGACATCTGAGTGTAGCATTAATTAAATCAGTCTTGCAAGTAAATTCTTATCCATGGTAAGCAGGAAAAATGTTGGTTTTCATTTCTTTTTTTACTGCTCTTTGGACAGTCAAGTACAAAGTAGGCAAATTTTAAAAGTAGGGATGTGCAGTTTGGCTTTTCAAATAAAAAGAGATCTGGACATTCCTACTCTAAACTGACTTTAAAAATGCATGTCAGAGCATTACCATTCAGATTTATTCTTACTACCTTTATTTTATAGAAACGAGTAATTTTGAGGTGAAATTACCAGAGGCAAATGACCAGAATAACCCTTTTTCAGAATTACAGTTTCTTTAAAAGGGCTATGCAGGAAGTTTCTATTTGTCTCTCAAAATCTACTTTCCATTTTTCTTCATCTTGAAGATTGATCTGAATGGACCACATTAACCTTCCCCCTTGTTCTCTGGCTTCCACTTGGGTTTGACCAATGACAGGCACTGTCAGGAGATGGAAGGATGGGAAGAAAGAGTGGTTACCATGGTACCTATTCACTACAACCTCTGCTTGCTGCCTGTTAAGAGTGGAGCCTGCTTTCCTTTTCTAATGTTACCACAGTCCTGAGGGAAAGAGTGGATTTCCTAATGCCATAGCTTTTACCTCTCACCCCTTCATTCCTAGGGATGGTTAGGATTCTCACTATTGCTAGCCCTGGGATGCTTTACTATTCCTCCTTGGTTTATCAACTTTGTTCATACCTTTGGAAATAAGCTCTTCTTAAACTCTCTTAGATTATCCCCACCTTTGGGTGCATGATTTGTTTCCTGTTCACACCCTGAATAAAGCAGTTTTTTTGAAAGACAGCAAAGATAATGCAAAAAGTCTACATAAAGTCTACATTATCTCATAAAAATTTGTTATGTGCACAATACAGATCTAATGATTTTAATCTTTTAAAAATATATTTTAAAAATGGACGTATTTACAGGAATGTATAATATTGCACTCAATCACTTATATGGGTATATAAGGTGCGAGTAGTCAAATGATCAATGGGGAGTGGTAGAGGGTGTTCACAGGGAACAGGATGCTCTATCCTGACAGTGAGATGTTTGAGGACTATTTGGAACTTGGGGGGAAGCTCACACATCCCCAAAAAAGAATCTTATTCCATTTTTGTGGTCTAAATTAATCCAGTATATACTATGTGCCAGGCTCTGGATTAAGTGCCTTACATATATTACCCTATTCAAATCTCATAACTATCTTATTAGACACATATGATTTAAAGAAGATAAGTAGCTTGCTCAAGGTTGCAAAGAAACTCCATTAGTGATGGGAATTGACCTGGGCATTTTGATTCCAAAAGCCACAGAAGTTGGAATGCTGTTTTCTCTGTCGGGGTAAATTATCTCTGTTAATTGAATGCGGAGACGAAAAGAGACTGCATATCAGTGAAACCAGAAGAACAGACGGCACCCTCTACTGTGGTGAATCATTCAAGCAAACTCTGGAGGTCAATGAGATGGCCAATGTTGCAACTGGATTGTTACCACATTCACTTTGACAACACTGGGAAGGGTAGTGCTTTTAGCTGTTTGAGGCATTGTTATAAATGTGACTGAAAGTTGAAAGGATTCCTCGATCGTAATCAAAGACCACCTTCTTTTTTGCACACCTCAATGTGGTACTTTACAACAGCACTGCCAAAGAGAACTATCTGCAGTGATGGACATGCTCTACATATATGCTGCCTAACATGGTAGCCAGCAGCCAGAGGAGGCTACTGAGCATTTGAAATGTAACAAGTGTGACTAAGGAGCTAAATTTTTCATTTCACTTAATTTAAAATTCTAATTTAAATAGCCACATGAGGCTGGCCCTACTTGATAGCCACATGTGGCTGGCTCTACTGTGACAGCACAGCTCTAGAGGAACAATCTAATATGGGCATATCAATGAAATGTTGCCTTCTATATATGTTTTAGAGAGAGAAAGTTTTATTGCAAACGTTAAGCCCAAGTGAGCGAACTGGAGGCTACTTATGTTCCCACAGAGGTTTATCAGCTAAAATAACTTCAACTGACCAACTCTGCCCCCAGATTCAAAGGCAAAGTATACTGCTGGAGTCTGATAGTAAATACAGTCATTGACAAGAAGCAACAAATGTGATTTCTGGTACCAAAATTTAAATAAAATTTAGGATTAGTCCAATCTTGCTGTGGGGATATGTTCACAGATTAACTGAAAGTAACATGGCTAGTAGGAGACAAAGTAGAGACTAAAATTTATATCTCTAGCTAAATAATCCACATTCCTGAGATATATTAATTACGAGTTAATTGTTCACTTGATTCACAAAAGCATCCTCCAGTGTTTAGAAAAACACCAAAACATCCTGAAAAAGCAAAACAATATTAATTTCTATGAACTTTTCAGGATAAGTACAGTAAGAAATTTTAGAAACAGAAAATTCCTTCAAATGAAAACTTTGAATATTCTAGGATATTATTTTAATATCTGAAATTACATAGTTTATATCTTTCTTATATATATAATTTAGAATATATACATCTAATATATTGTTTAGAAAGGGCTTGTAAATGCACCACACTTGAAATGCTTCCCTATTCTCTTTGAAAGGAACATTGCCAAACATCTCTTGTGCAAGTTCTTTATTACATGGTTATAAAATACAAATATAAAAATCAGTTTTAAAAGATGATGTATGTTATAACCTTAACATTTTACATAATACCGTTTGATAGGATAGATGTAAAGTTCACAGTTCAGAATAATTTCCTAAACACAAAAGAAAAAGCAAGGACATAAAGTATACCTTGGTTTGTATCATTCTCTGTGGAATATTGTTCATGGCATTGGAAAGCCAACCTTCAAGGCTTTTTGCAAAATTTCGAATGGCTTGGGTCAAGGCACCTAAACATTAAAGAATAAAAGCAGAATAAAAAAGGTATGAAAGAATATTAATTTTTGTGCTAGAATAAAAGAAAATGCTCGTACACAATATCTGATATAGCACAGAACTCATATTGTCCTCATTGATAAAACTTTATTTAACATTATTCCTAATTTTTAAAGCATCCAAGAATTATATTTTGGGCTTTTTCTTTTAAAGTTATTTTGTTCCCGGATACTTGTGACACTTTTTTGGGAAAAAAAGGATTCAAACATTTTTGCTTACAGCAACATATACCAGTTGTGAATATACTTATAGAATATTCTTGCTTGGAAAAAACACTCCTTTCATTAACAGTTTTGTGCTAAAGATTATGTATTTTCTTTAAAATTCTTCATCTTGTTCTTTCAAGCTCTTAATCTATTTCCATTTCTTTTATTGAAAAGAAAAATAATGCAAAGCTTTCTCTGTTTCTCTATGCATCTATTTACTTAGAATCTATGAATTGGAGTAATTCTCTCTCATCCTTGTTGAAAAGGTAAAAATTAAAATTGTCTGAATTGAAATTTTTGGGCAATTATTTTCCATTTCATTTGGCAGGTAGAGATAAAAGATCAGTATGATAAAATTGCTGTTAGGGAAACCTATATTCTTAAGATATTCCTAAAATAGCTCATTCTGTATTCTTGGCATATCTGTTAAAACCTGAAATAGGGATAGGTCCCATGACAGAAGATTTGATGGTGGTCATAAAATAATTAGAAGCATCTTCAGTTATCAGTGATGACTATGACTATTTTATAAGAAAAAATCTGCTTACTGAGATTGCTATATAGTAGGAGACAGAATACTTTTCTTGTTCAACAAGTAATTCAGTGAATAGTATTTTACTTCCTCTGTGCCCAAGGCTCCATAGTAGTATAGAGGACAATTATAGACATTTAATAGATAAGTGCCTGAAGCACCCACAACATAAAATTCATCTTTGTAGGTTCTCTATAATGGGGTAGGTATCAAAATATGCGACTATAAGAAACACAGTTATATTTTGGGCCAAGGTCCCCAAGAATATTAATGTTACTGATGGGCTTAAATTCCTTGGTTTTTCTTTCTGTGTTCAAATGAGTCTGACATGATTCTCTATGCTTCTGTTAAAACCAGGTTTTATAAATAATTTCACTTACTCAAGTTATTTGCAAACAATATAAATTTTACTATTTCAATAATAAAGACAACTAAATGCATTTTTAAGAGATTTGTTTAACTGTTCAAAATGGGAGAGACGAGATTGGAATGGGCTAAATTTTGGTTAGGAAAAACACTCAAGCAGTGCAGATCCGTAACCACAAGGATCATCTACTGGAAACACTGAATTGGAAATTTCTTGAGAACCAATCTTTTGAAATCTTCAAAGCTTCCTGCATTAGCCAAAAAAGGAAAAAAGAAAGAAAAATATTTTTCTGTTGTATTATGTGCTAGAACCATGGAGGGCAGGCATGAATGGAAATGAAAAAGAGTGAAAAAAAATTAATAATTCCTTTTGAAACAGTAAAATTTTGTTCAAGGTTCATTTTGGCAATCTGCATTTTCCATTTTTCCTACAATTAGTGTACAATAATTATTTAATCTGAAAAATAACCCCCAAATCTATAAATGTTACTTTAAAAAATATTTATTGTGGGCCTTGTTTTATCTAGATAAATTTAATGCAAGGGTGATTAGATAAGAAAAGATATATTTTGCATTTTAAATATTTGTGAATTTTTACTTTTTCTACTAAATGATATCTGGGCCACCTTTGGTTATACTTGTAATTGTACATTTAAGTGTTACCCATTGAGTGCTCATACAATTAACGTTTTTTCATTTTCAGATAAATGTATTTTAGAATATAGTAGCTTCAAGCTGACATTAAATTAGTGTGATGTGCAGACTTTTTTTAGCTAAAAAAAGAAATCCCATCTGGACAGAAAATGGTAGAGTGAAGTGCTAGTAGACAGGAAAATACAATTTTTAAAAATAAAATTAAGTTTGCTCTCTCTATAGGGATTCATGTACGTACAAAATTGTGCAGACTGACTCTGACAACTTTCAAAGGCTCATGAATGGATGGTTTGGAATTTAAATTGTATTCCAAAGCTGACTTGTCTAAACCTGCTCAAGATTAATATTAAAATGCATACAACCAGAAAACAGCTATCGAAGTTGTATTTTAAGCTTTATTTTGTTACACCTCATTGTAGAATGGGAATTAAATTTCCAAATTTCCTTGGTAGGATGGTATATCAATGCATCTTATAATTTCAGAGAGAGTATAAAACTGTTTGGGCATCTGCTTAATTTAGAGACAAGCTATTTGACAGCATAAACTGGTTTTAAAAACCAAAATTTGCAAGACAAAGGTCAGTGTATTGTGTACTTAAAATTATGAGCTTGAATTAAACTAAAATTGATACAAGATTTAAAATAGAGAACTGTTAAACTCACAAGTTAAAGTCTTATGGTGCTGTTATAGAAGCAAAAGATGTTAGAACTGTTTAATGAATACTGATGTTGCTGATTTGCCTCAAAAAAGAAAGTACTTGCTGACATCCCTTCTTTTATCTCATGAGAAAAACTTTATGTTGGTAGTAAGGTGTCATAGGCTAATGAGCTACCCTATGCAACTTCTTATCAACATCTCTGGAGATTATCACTCAGAACACAGGGAGCAAGAGAAAAACAAGGAAAATCCGATTCTGGAACATAAATCAGTAGAGAGTTTAGCTAGTGAAACTTTCCATAACACCATTTTTAATCAACCTTTAGTCAGGAAACTTGGTGATAGAGTAGACTATATTAGCAATTTACAAAATTGTGAGATAATGTCAGCTAGGTTTTTTTTTTATTTCTTCCTATATAAATTTATGTGTGTTCATTAATATTATCTGGAAATATGTTTAAGCATATATTTTAAGGTGGTCGGGAACATATTAAAGATCTTATACCTTCTACCGCTGTCTATTGTTATTTAGAAAAAAAGAAAGTATAAGCATACAAATGTTAATATCTTCCCCTTTTGTTCTACTAAATTCCTATTTTTGTATTTTCTAGAATAATTTAACACAAATCATCTGTGAATAGTATAAGTACACAGTAGCCAATTTCACAAGCGCTATGCTTGCTTTTACTTTATTAATGTCAATGTAGAGTAGAAACTGTCTCATTTCTTGAAAAGTTAAGGTCACTAGTGTGTCCTCATATAGATGTAGGCATAAAATAGTTTCAGCTGCATCTAACAGTATCTGTGGTAGCATTTATATCATTGATATTTGCAGAAAATAGCTTTGTTTGCTACAAAGTAGTTTAAAAAGCACCATCACTTAAAAAGATAATCTAACCTATCTATGCAATTCCCATTTTCTTGGTAGTGGGATTACAATGCTTGTGTAGTTACAAAGATTTTTCTCTTAAAATGCCAGTTAACCATTACTGTTAATGGAAACTGCATTTGTAGTTCTTAACATGATGTAGGTGACAAAGTAAATGCTTTTACAATGGAATTCAACTTCAGTGGAAATCAAGATAGATTCACTTCAACTCAAAAGCAACCATGAAGAGGTTGGCCTAGCAATTACAGGTTTCCATCATTTTTGGCTTTATGAAGGGGACTGTGTCCTCCTTGGGTAGAATAATTTTGACATGGTTGACTGGCCTGCTAGTGTTCTTGCAATTAGTTTACTTGGGTTGTTACATCTACAGGTTGGCTTTTTTATCAAAAAAAAAAAAAAAAAAA
>NW_012114733.1:7224140-7227563 GCF_000951035.1 Colobus angolensis palliatus | reverse complement strand
AAAAAAAGAAAAACAAAAACAAAAGACTGAAAAATAGATCATCTTTTCCCTTTTACTACTGTTTTGCTCTAGGCTGCTTTCACGCAATACTCTGTGTTGCATGTTTTCTATCTGGCATATCTAAATGAAATTAGAATCATTATAGATTGCAATGTCACTTCTCAAAACTTCCTGGGTGGAATGTATGAGAACAAAAGCATCCGTACTCGTCTGCATTTAACTTACTAGGAATAGGTCTAAGGACGTCGGGGATGAGAATCTCCACCAAAGCCTGGTACATCCCATGGTCACAGTTACACATCCATTTCAGGATAGACTCATGTTTGCACAGAGTTATCAGCTTTGCTTTCGGAAGTCGACTTTCTATTTCACTCAGATTGCTGGTGTGAATAAATGTAGCAAATGAATAGATGGCAAATGAGGATAAAAAAGAAAATGGACTTTAAAAATAGTTTAAGTTTACCAAATATTACTGAGGTTAGAACTATACCACCATTGCACTGGTGCCATACAGCTGGCTATATATATATAGAGAGAGAGACAGATATATAAAACACTTCCCCAGAGCTGTCTATGCACATCCGTATTTTCTGACGGTATGAAAGGCAGATATGATAGTAATTCCATGAAGATGAAATAACTACCACAGTCCCCCAAATCAATACAAATGGGAGCTATATACACACACTGAAACCTCAAGAGAGCAGTTTGTGGTTTATTTCTAGGATGGCCAAAACATCAATCTATTCACTTAATGTCATCAGGTAAGGTTCACAACTGGTATACATATCTCTAATTTATTAGCTGTGACATCTACTCAGCCATGAAAATGAATTGGAAAAGATGTTGATTCTGACCTCGATTCAGTAATGGTAGTGCCATCAGTTGGAGTAGAGGGAGAATAGCGCCAGAATGTTTGCCACAATTTTTCTATCAGGCTAAATTGAAGATTCACAACAACGTCCAATATTGCCTAAAAAACAAAATGGTACCAGTATTACCTTACAATATTACTTATGGGACGGTGTGAGGGCAACCTAACATGACAAGATTTTATATGGTCAAGTTCTCCCTTGGGGTCATAAGTTAACATGGTGAAACCACACTAAATTTTACCAAAGGAAGTGGAAGAAAAACAAAAAACAACAACAAAAAACTAGCTAGGCAAGAAGATAAAGGGGGGAAAAAACTCTTGGAAAATTAAGCAGGATAACATTCTTTTCATAATGTACTCATGCTACCCTCATTTCTACCTCTTTTTCCTTCCAGTTTTCATTCTTACTTTCCTTCCTCTCCAGTTTCTTTCTTTCATTCATTCATTCATTCCTTTACCTACTGCTTTCTTCTGCCTCTACAGTTACTGTCACCCTACCTATTCTCAGACCTGGAAGGGTATAGAACATAGATTCAATTTACAGCAGTCCTCTTTGGGCTAGGTAACCACTGGCCATCAAAGTGGGTGAAAGTGAAGGGTGTGGAGTTGCTTTTGTGTGGCAGATGGAGTTAGGGCTGAACTAGCTTTGTCTAAGGAAGCTGACCACGGGTTCCAGTGTGTTCCCAGGTAAACACAGGCTGGGGCAGAAACCATGGAGCCAGCAGGCCTTCAGTGGATACTTCCTCTCTGGGTACAGCATTCAACATTAAAGAGAATCCAATCCTATCTCTGTACATCTCCTTTACAGAACAACCTTAAGACTATCTACTTTTCAAATCTCGGGGGCCTCACCTCCTCTTTCTCCTTAATTTAATCTCCTGGAACTATTTCCCAGATGCATCAAAGACATTTTTTTTTTTTTTAATGGTGCTTAAATCTACCACTTTCCCTATTAACTGTCAATGATGATACTTAATTTTACCCTGCCATTGCAATTAGTTTGTAAATAAGTCTTCAGGTAAAAGCAGGCATAAAACTAAAGAATAACTTGTTTGTGCCAGGAACACATGATTGTGTGATTATTTTGGGAATTAAAAAACAAAGGTAGTCAGTATAGTGTGATTGATGTCATCACCTTTGAGGCAAAGGTAAAACAGCCCCACAAAGATCTATAAAATTCATGGAAGATAAAAGAAATCAGGGGACAATCTAGAGAGTCTATCAGAGTAATGTATGGAAAAAACAGCAAACCATAACTTCATATTTGTTGAGTTTGGGCCACCTGTATAGAGCTGGCCCTATGCATGATACAGAGAATAACTGATATGAAATATGTTCTAAAAGTATAAAATGTTGCAAGTAGTTAAATATTGAAAATGAAGATATGGAGACAAATTAATTAACATAGTCCTCAGTAACAATAAAAATGCAAAATGCAAGTCCTGAAAATAAAGGGCATGTAGATGTCCCTCATCCCAGCAAAGATCAAAATATTCTCAAGCAGCAAATTTTTTAACTGCTTTCTCAATTGTAGCTTAGGCACATTTCAAGAGACATCTCTAAAAGTGTGAGGCAACTATTAATGCCTTATACATAATACCTTACATAGTTCTATATAAGAGATTGCTGTAAGAACACTTTTCTTTTAATCTACATTAAAATTAAAAAGTGTTTCAGCAACTTGTATAAAAAGTTATACTTGTTCCTTATATAAGAAACTAGTGATATAAAAATATCTTTGATAAACAAATTGTGTGAATTCCCAATAATAGGCAAAGTAGGTATATTAATCTTTCTTTAAAAATATGTACTGTAGGAAATGTGAAATATAATCAGTGTATCTTAAATTCAGTATCTCTTCAAATTAAATAATCTCAAATAACTCTTTCAAAAAAGACATTCATAACAGCTTCATTTGAGGCAGTTTTACACATGAATAAAACATTTTATCATTTGTCCACCTACTTTCAAATATGTTCAGACTAAAATATATAGGCAAATATAAATTAAAATAATCCATATTCTACTGGCTTAAGGCAAATGACTATGGGACTAAATATGAGATTCAGGCAGCTGTATTTCAAAAGTTTTTTCGTATTTATTCAAAATGAATATTTATTAACAGGAAAAAATAATTAGAATTTTTCTTTTTTATATATGCAGCTCAGCCCTGCGAGAGAGATGGTATGAACACTGGTAATTCTGAAATAAATGGGGATCATTCTGTGGACTGCCATTTTCCACACAGATTATAATACATGCCCCTATTTCTTCATATAAAGTATATTTATTTTTGAAAATGGTATGTTAATAAAAATCTTCTAATGCAAAGGCTCTTTCAACCTTATTCAGGCAAGTTTGTCACTTAGAATAATCTTATTGTATGTTTTGTAGCAATGTAAATAATTATGCTCCAACTTACATTTTGAATAAATAGGAGAAATTTTTAAAAAATCCATTATATGGCTGCATAGTATTCCATGGTGTATATGTGCCACATTTTCTTAATCCAGATGGACATTTGGGTTGATTCCAAGTCTTTGCTATTG
>NW_012114733.1:7183656-7223370 GCF_000951035.1 Colobus angolensis palliatus | reverse complement strand
CAGGAATGAGAAATTGTTTAGAGAATCTTCATACAAATCCTTATTGAATAAGATGATAGATGTAGAAAGAAATAATTCTTTTCTATATACATAAGGAAAATCCAGAACTTCTCTAATATGGGTAAAAGCATACTAGTCAAAGGAAAATGAATATTAAGTGCTTTCATCATTCCAAGAAATGTTGGGAACTGGTAGGGCACATTGAAGAATACTTCTGGCACATGCTATGTTAATAAGGAGAGAATCTGCCCTCAGTTGTTAATAATCTAGTCCCCTTGACAAGCACTCAGATTTGCTCTAGCAATTCTTATTTCTGGAGTGGGGGAAAATATCTGCTAATGCTATGAGCTAAGACCTCTTACTGCATACTGCATTATCAGCAGTCAGGAGGACTGCCCAGGAAATCCAAAGGATTATCTGTTACTCCTAAGCAGATCACAAATATCCCTAGAATAAAGCTACTTAAATTCTAAATAGACTCTTCTTTCAAAAGGAGAAGCACTCGAGAAAACTCTTATTATAATCCATTATCCCCTTTTTGCCAGGTGAGCTGTGGTACATTAATATGCTGGCATGGAGACCTCCTAGATAATGAAGCAAATTCTGATGTGGGATACTCAAAATGAGAGTAGGAGTAGGGCTAGAAAACACCAAAAGGAACCCTAATTAACCACAAAAATGAAACAAACAAAACTGGAGCCTCAAGGATCCCTGGGAAGAACACGTAAGGTGCTCTATTAAACATTTCCAGAAATTATTTTAATAGAAATATACATATGATATAAAATTCAAAAGATAAAACTGGTCTGTTGAAAAGTTGAGTCTCTCCCCCCTAACTCCCAGTAACCCAGTTTCCTTCACAAAGGCAACCACTGTTAACATTTTCTTGTTTTTCCTCCTTCTGGAAGGAAAAGGAAGATACATACATATATACACATACATATACACCCATGTTATTTTTCACTGAAGTGAAAATATGTATACATAATTTTTTGCATTTGCTTCTTCCTTTAATGTTAAATCTCGAAGTGATCCATTTTGGTATGTTTATAGAGTTTCCTATTCTTTTTGATGGCTGTATAGTATTCTACTCTAAAGACTGTATTAATACCATATTTTATTTATGCAGCTCCCTATTAGATAAAGAAATAATAACCTATCTTTAATTGTAGCCAATCTTTTACATTTAAAAATAATGCAACAAATGCCCTTGTACACTTCTCTTGTCACCCATATGTAAGTATTTTTATAGGACAAATATGTAGACATGGAATTGCTACATCAAAGGATTCATATTAGGATAGGCTTAAGAAATAGAGAATAAAATTTATTCTCAATTTTCTGCATTTCTCATCTCCCCACTCTGAGACCAGAAAGAAGAAAAATGAATTTGTTAGTGCTAAAATATATGCTCAAAAGAATTAGTGCTAAGTTCGTCTGTCCTTTAGGAATAAGCTTGATTATTTTATTTTAGCAAGTTGTCTGGCAAAACCTAGCATGTGTTTATACTACATTTGAAAAGACTTACCTCACAGTGCTCTCTATAAAGACTCTGCAGTGACTTGATATCTTCAAAGGTAGTACCATCTGGCAGAGAAGAGATTTCAACTTCTCCAAACTCTGGAAGTGCTCGAGATGCATCTGTTACCATGACAACAGAACAGAAAAAAGCTATTGTGGATGGTGCCAATTACAGATTAATGAGGGAAAATTTAAGAAGACCAAAAAGAAAAACAAATTTTAAAGGTCAGGGGTCCAGAGAGCAAGGACTTTTTATATTAATATTTTACAAGTAAAACTAAACACCATCATCAGCACAAAATATAAAACTAAAGGGAACACGTAAGAATTTTCTAGAAACAAAATGTGCACTACAATTGTACTGCAAATAGTATACTGCATATCACAGTTTCTCTCAACACAAGGCCCCTATTAAAAGTATCTCGAGTTTGCTAGTACCTATTTTAGATATTTTTATTATGTTACTTAGTTACATAAAAAAACTAGCTTTAAAATCATTATGTTCTTAACTGTTATAGAGTCATAAACCTAAAGAGCTACAAAGTGGATACAAAGAAAACTACAAAAATAACATACAACTTAACAACATTAATTTGATGTGATGGATGATGCTCTTGTCCTATAACTAAGTTATGTCTTGCAACAAGGATCAGTATTGACTGCTGCAGCACAGGATCTTTTGGTTCTGACAGGTCTATACCAACATGTGCTTTGTAGTGGCTGCTTCTCCCATTACTCTTCTATGCACAAATGACTGTGAAACTTTCCTCCACACAGAATACAGGGACATGATCTAGGCTTCCTCTTGTGAGGCAGGCATAATTTACATAGTAAGTCTCTCTCTGTTCTTTTCTTATTAGCTCTGGACAATTAATGTAAGACATTTTGGTGCCTGTCTTATCATAAATCCAGGTACAAATATGGAAACTAAAATTGCAGAACAGTATTTAGTTCTAGTTTTCTAAGTAATCCAGAATATTCTTAGTTTTTAAGATGATAATTGAAGTGAAATCACAAAATAAAATACTTGTTGAATGACCAAGGGTCCCCAAGAACATAACCTGAGGACTTCAGTCTGAGAAATGCTGCCATGATGTTTTCAACTTCAGTAATGATTCCAATCTGAGAGTCTATTTTAGTTATCTTTGTCAGAAAGTGCACATAGACACATATACACACACACAGACACATACACACAGTCACTCTCCAATAGCTTCTACTTATCTTGACCTGTTATATGGAAAATATGCATGTTCATCTCTAGAAGAGTTGTCAATTAAAGTGCCACTTTTTTGCCCCTTTGGCTATGGCAAAAATATGAAAAATATGCAAGTTTTTCTTCCTAACTCTTTCAATAACAAGAAACATGTATTCCATCTTTAAATTACAAAAAATTACAAAAAGAAAGTACTGTGATTAATTTAAATGAATAAATTACTTTTAAAAAGTTTATAAAAATTTTTTTTCTAATCTGAGCCTGTGCATATGTAGCTTTATACATAAGAAATGAGAATTCTTTTTGGCACTTGAAGTTACTACTGAAAGTAAACAACATAATTTTGATCACAAAAGCCAATTAATACAAATTCTGGAAAACAATTTCATAGCAATGAGTCTTTAATTCATATGCATAAAAGTCCTATACAGCTTGAGATTTTTAAAAATAAGCTCTAATAAACACGAAAGGCAGACATGAACTAGGACTGTTACACATATGATGTGCATAATTTTGGCACCAAAAAAATATTTCTATGTCATTGATATCTATAATAGACATTGCACTTGGAGAAAACACTACTATTGTTCTCTTTTGAAAATCCTAGTAGCAACTAATACGCATTACACCTTAACATACCTAAAAACTGTTGATGATGTTGGCTTTGGGCAATTACAGTTTGCTCAACAGATGTGCCTGTCTGTTGACCACTTCCTGTGAAACCATCTGCAACCCCATCCACTTTCTGCATAGGCTTGTACCTAAAAATATTAGATGGAAAAAAACAAATAAACCAAATTATTCCTTGCTTTTTTGTACTACCCGAAACTCCCAAAGCATTCAGTTTCATACTATCTTCTTTAATGTCTCATGATAGTTGTAGGATTTTTTTTTCCTTGATAGTCTCATAAAATTAGAATGCAATATTTTTTTTTCAATTGTGAAAAGAAAAAAGGGGGAAAGGGGTGCATGGAGGGTACCCATTTTTGGAAATCCAGAAATTTACCTAAGAATGAAAGAATTACAAGGTATTTCTTTGGACAGCAGGAGCAAAGATGTCCATGATTAAGTTTTAATACACAGCTTGAAAGTAACTTTTAATGGCCAATGGATATATTGGAACTTTAATCTGAACAATGATCTAGGAGCTCAGGCCTGAGAAATGTTGATGAATGGCTTTCAATTAGATAATATCTCTAAAACATGATCAGCCTACAAATCCTATCATATTGTTTTTCATATTTCCTAGAACCTTTCGTGCATCTCAACACATTTATCTCCACGACACTTATCAACATCCTCAAATACAAAGGCCATAAGCATCATTTTGTAGCAAAATATATGCAAGAATCCATCTACAAACAGAGTTTATCAAATTAAAATGAAGAATCAAAGTCAGCTAAAGTTATGTATCTTTAGATCCTAGTCATACGAACTTATGTACTTTCCATACAGCTGAGAGAGAAAAAATGTGCTTCAGTGGCATGGAGAAGAAGGAAGATGTCTTGGAAAAGAAGTATCACACACCAAAAAAACAAACAAACAAACAAACAAAAAAAACAAAAAACCTGGCCAAGTCTCCTAGGATAAGCAAAACAAAATAAGTAACCAGCAACTATAATTTCTTCTTTTTCTCTGATTCCACTTATTTTTCTTCATTTCAGAAATTTGGAAATAACAGAAAAGTATAAGAAAAAATTAAAATCTAAAATAAACTTACTATCTAGAGATAACATTCACATTATGCTGTCTGGCCTCCCATTCTTTTTTTTCCCTATTTCTAATTATATTTACAAACAAAATAAACTAATATTCTCACCATCCAGACACTTGACCCCTACATTGATAATATAATTCAACTGCATCATTAATATGAAGTTACTATGAATAACAATGCCCCTAATATATGAACAGGACATACTCAAAGACGCCTGCATGCTGACACCAGATATGAAGTGACTGAACCCGGTAGAACATCATACAAACTAATGCTCAGCTTGCCTTAGGAAATGAATCAATCTTGGATGTTATCAATTACAACTCAGATAAATGAAACTTTCAAAAAATTGCCAAATCTCTCATAATGACATTTACATTTATTTCTTATGTGACAATATCTTACAAACAACTATGAAAAACAAAAAATAAAGTCAGAGGGGGAAGAGACTGGAAATCTGTACAGCACTCTTCATCCTTATGAATATAATTTTAGTGATGACTCCTCATTACCAAAAAATTGATTGCTGTTTTCTAATGAGAGAAAAGAACTCAGGCCTAATCTTTTATTTAACAGAAAAACCTTCTGGGAGGTGCTTTACAACTAGGGCCATATTCAAAGATAACAGAAGAGTTAGTGTTGTGATGTGCTATATGTCCTGTTTATAAAAAATTTAATGTTTTTCTGATTTTTTTTCCTCCTTAAAGAATCATCTTTGAGAAGCAAAGAAACTTTATGAAGGAAGCACTTTGTATACATGTATGGTAGAGCAGTTGCTAACCATTCTGTTGTAGCAGGCTTGAATGATTTTCAACCTTATTTTGTTCAGGAAAGTTTCTTGTCCTTATTGATTCATTCCAAGTTTCAATTGATTTTAGCTTCCCCTTTTCAGCTATGGAATTGTATCTCATTAATAAAATAGCCTAAAATTGTTTAACCATGTTTCTTCATTTAAGTTAATGGAATTTGGGATTCATTGAGCTTAAATAAAAGTGGTTAAAGGAATTTGAATTATTAATATTTACCCTGGAGAAGGAAAAAATGAAAATAATTCCAATAGACTTCAATTACATTCAGTTTTAATACAGGATTGTAAATTTATTACAAGACTTTGCCCAGTTACGCTTTGCCCCACATTTCTTTGTCCTACACAGAATTTAACATACTGCAGATGCTTAATAGGCACAAATATCACGGGCAAATGGAATTTAACTATAAAAGAAAATGACTTATATTCCACTTAGACTAAGTTTTCAAAAGACAGATGTTACATCACAATCTAACTGCACACAATGCTTACGAAGACTATAGCCTACAAGCAAGATTGTCTGCTTCCTTAGGAAGATGGAGACAGCTGTTAGTATTGCAAATGGAAGTTCCTAATGAAAGGAGAGATTATATTTTTAATAAGGAATCAAAATCATGATGCATCATAATTAACATATGATTATACTTAATGATACTGAGTGGGAAACACTAATTAGAGATAAACTATATTATGTGGGAGATGAAAAATGCATCAAGATCAACTTTCAGGGGAAAAAAGGAAGTAAGTTGGTAAATTCTGGAGAAACTACGCAGGTCAGTACTTAGGAAAAGATTTTATAATACACAGTAGAAATAAAGAAAAACAAAGAAAATATATTAGAACTTGGAAATGAGTGTTTTCATTCTAACCACAAGAGTAAGGGTAGCAAGGTGAACAGTGGATTGAAAGATGGACAAAGATTGAGCAAAGACACACTATGTGCATCCATTCTTGGCTGCTTGGCTACAGGACTTCTGCAAGCCAGAAGCATATGTTATGCCTCCTGGGAAAAGGTCGAGGGACAAAGTTTAGGATGGGTTTGTGCCATAAAGAATGACATCAAGAAGGTAATATGGAATACAGCTCATGTACAAGAGGGCAAATGTAGGCCTGTAAGTATGAGAGAGCTTCCAGGTAGTGGTAACTTTTGCTTTTCTTGCTTTAAGTAATGAATCATGTCGTGGTATTTCTGGCAATGGATTAGAACTTAGAAAAAATCCCCAGAAATCAGAAATAATGGACTGAGAAAGCCTAGATCCTCATTTTCATGGTACCCTAACTAAGGAAAATATCCTATCCCTATCCTCACCTCAGAATTTTGTATCTTCCCAAAGAAGGAGAGAGCTTAACAGGAAGTCAAGAACAATTACATTAAAAATAGGCTGAACAAATACCAGTAGCAAGTGACTCTTCTCAGAAACAGTGGTTGTAGATTATATGTCACTGGTTTTGAAATCTAAGTGCGTATCAGTATCTAGGTAGTTTTTCAAAAAATTCAGGTGCCTAGGCTCACCCTAGACCCACCCCTAAAATATTTGAGAGTGGAGCTTAGGAACTGGTTATTCTAACAAGTCTCTTAGGTATTTCTTAAGTAGGTTGTACAGCCCTAGTCCATAGGAGCCTGTTGGTCCCAAATAGATTCCTTCAGCCCAATGTTGTAGAAATACATCAAAAAATATTTTTAAAAAAAACACATCATTTTAAATAAAATAAGTCATCAATTTTTAATTTTTCTCAATAAACTATATTTGGGATGTACAATAAATATATATATGAATGAATAAATGTTTAAGGTAACATGCTTGATTTTATCATATCATCAACTGATTTTGTATATATATCAAATCAATTTAACAAATATTTATTGAGCACATACTGTATTATGGGTAGGCCACTATAGGCACATGGTTTTTAAAATGCTGGGTATAACAATAATTTTTCCAAGATGTCTTTTACATTCTATTGGCTCACATAGTAATTCTACATTATGTTAACCTTGGTTGAATTTCAACTGACATTTTAGCATTGAAACATGACTTGTAGATTTTCTGACTCTCTATACTATTCATAAAATAATCACCATAAACTTTATCAAATCTACCATATGTGGAGAATAATAAATTAAAAAAACAGGTGAGCTTTCTGTTGAAAAAAAAAAAAAAAAGCCAAACAAAAAACCCTTTCTGTTGAATCCTTTAAAAATACTGAATTTTTTAATATTTAAGAGTATTTTCCTCCCTTTACTTCCATTTACTTTACAAATTAATTATTTTTAGATTCAGTTTTCCCAGAGTAAACTCTTAGTACTCTTGCATTGTGTGTGCTCTGAGAAAGACCTGTGCTTTATCAAATAATGAAACAGCTCCTGGTTTCAAAATTAGTAAGAGGCAAATGATAATTTTAACAGCTTGCAACTCTATGGGCAATCAGTGCTAAAGTTGTTAATGATTAAGAAATAAAAGAAACTCTAATGCTTTAATAGCTGACTGAATGCATAAAACCTGTCACTAACACAGAAAAATTAGAAAATAATTAGGAATCTTCCTCCATGGGGTTAGTCATAGCTGCCATTTAGGACTTGGAGAGTTGTAACTCTATTGTAAAAGTAATATTCTGTCAATCCCCACACACATGGATACTAAAACAGTCCAATGGAAGGCAAGAATGGTACATATTTACCATTACATTCAACTAACAACACCAGGTGGAAGGATTTTCAACAGATTAAATGAAACATTTGGAAAATCCTTTCAAAATGGCTGAAAAATGCACATGCAAAACACAAAATATAAACTGTACAGGCAAAAGGAGTCATCATTATGTTTTGTAATTCCAGAAATTACACAATCATTTTATTTGCATGAATAAATTGAAATACTGAGCTCAGAACAAGGGCAGGAGGCTAGAATTTTCTACTGGAATACTGTAATCTTCTCTGGAAAAAAACTGTCCCAGAAAGTCTTTAGATGACTTCATGTCTGAAATGAACCAAGTGATATAAACACTAATGGATCAGAAGAAAATAGTAAACATGAAGAGTTCCATTCTTTTAGAATAGTAACTAACTTTGATGTCACACTGAATATATTCATAATACATCCAAATGACTTTTAACATCAACCCTGCTGGTTAATATATGTATTCCATCTCTTCAATTCTTATTGGTGGCTCTCTATTTGTCTCTTCATTAGCTTTACATCTATAACTGGGCAAGAAGAGGTGGAAACAATTAAATTGAAATGGGCTATATGTTAACTGCAGCAGGTAAAGGAGGCGGTTGAAGCTGCTGGTGAAAATCAGAGTTGTGGGTCATTCATTCAACAAATATTTAGAGAGCACTGACAATGTGCTTAGAGCTCTCCCAGGTGCTGAGGATGCAGTGCTGAAAGAGAAAGACATGATTGCCTGATCTCATGAATTTCTTCACTGAGTTCTCTAAGCATAGGTGGTTTATGGTTAGCTATATAGAACTGATATATTCTTGCTACAAGTATGCATGACACTTCTTTTATCTCTTACCCTTTCCCACATTCTTTATTTAGAGAATGACAATCTGGCTCCATCTGATGCCAAGAGATAAACAATAATAACAACAACAAAAAAGGCATCTGAGGCTCTATCTAGGAAAGAATAAATTAGTGAGTTTCTTGAAAACAGCAAAATCAAGTGGTTCTCAGTCTCCTTATTAGTAAGTAACAATATAATTGCCAAATGAGATCTTGCATGTAATGTGTTTACTGAAAAACATTTTAAATGTTCAATAAATACTACTTAGGAGCATAAGTGGTGACTTATTATTAACAAACTACATAAATTACTATAGTTTGGTAGTTACTGAGTTGTGATTATTTATGTTTCTCCTCTCTTCAATGGAAAAGATGATTATTACATCAGGGACAAGAGCAGTGGCATGGTGAACATTAAATATCTTAATGCCAACATTCCTTAGTTGTATCCAAAAGCCAATTACACAGGCACCTGATTATTTTCTCACTAAAGACTCCTGCCTCCCTCAGCTGCTTCAGAGCAATTTACTAGCACTAGATGTTTAACTCTGTAATGACCCCAGGGCATGCATTAATGTCTAGGAAAGGAATGATAAACTATTAACATCAATCAAAGTTAGAAACCACTAGCCTAGAGGTATAGAGAAACAGAAGCCCAATCTGACCAACTGCCAGGCTTCACTCTCCTCCAAAACACTAAATATTCCATAAAAAAGATATTTTTCTCCAGTACTCATCGTATAATAATGATCCCAATAACAATTATCTAACACTTGGACACTTTCAGTTATCAAACAAAATTTCAGATACTTTATTCCACTTGAACTTCAAAACAATCTGTGAGATAGTCTATTAATGAATTTCTATTTTGCAGATGAAGAAACTGAGGCTCAGTGAGGTTAACTCATACACTCTGTAGAAGTGCCCATGTAGTCTGTACTCAATTCCCCATTTTCCAATTCTAAATATAGGGTTCGTTTAACTAGTCTTTGAACCCTATATTAAGAAAGGCCATCTAACGATAAAAGTTCTTAAATTTCCTCTCACTTCTAAAAGAACGTGCATGCTTTTACATCTATCTACAGCCAAAACAAAAGTAGCCTTGCTGTACCATCTTTCCAAATGACCTCTCTTCTTAGTGACATTCTTACTTCACATCCTGTGAAAGAAAGGTTTATTCTTTCACAGAATCCAATTGCTGTGAAGAGACTATGAAAAGAGGCAGGAGGTGGCACATTTCCTCAATTACTTCAAACATACTCATTAAAATGTGATTTCTCCCTTTATTTCATATGCAAAAATTTTATTACATGTGTGTTTCTGTTTGGGTTATCTTACCTCTTTGAGGGTGGAATTCTTGTGAGAATAAAGACAAGCGTTCTTATCCTGGTTGCTATATGACTGTGGATAAGTTATTTAACCTTTATGGACTTCAGTTTCTCATTAAGAGGGTAAGTTGGACTAGGTGATCTCTTCCATCTCTAACATTCTATGATTCTGTGTTATGTCTTTTAGATGTGATTGACAGATTATTATGCAAATAACAATTGATAAGTATTTGTTGAAGAAATGACAAATGACATTTAATATTTTGAGAACGGCTACTGGGATCAAATACAGCCAAGCACATTATCAAAAGCATTTGACTTTCACTACTGGAATTTGGAAAAATATCAAAAATATATGTGTCAATACTCTCTATGTACTTCTTTTCATTATTAAAAATAAACTGCAGCAAACATTGTACTTGGTTTGGAGAGCTGGAAATTACTGATCTCCTTTTTGCTCTAAATAATCTAACTTACTTATTATTGAAATTAGGGTAAACAAATTAGTCCATGAGTGAATTTCATCAAAAACTGAAGATCACCTCATTTCAGTGCAAATAAGTTATTTTCATATGAAGTATTTTCAGTAGAAGATTTTTTTAGAAAAACTGTTACACATTCTCCTGCCTCCTTAATCATAGTATTTTACCTCTCCTTGATTACCCATAATGCCATCAATATGCAAAGCAGTTGTTACATTGTGTTAGGCTAGATTTTAGTCAATAGAGTGATATTTGAAGTATCTCCTGGAGTGCCTAGGTCCATTTGCCCCTCCACGAAGTGTCCACAAACTGTTGCACTGAATAACTTTAAAGTAAACAGAAGAGCCTGTCTACTTGTATTTCTTCTTGCCAGCTGTCATAGTTCATGATTGTCTGTGAACCAAGTGGGTTCTAATCTCCTTAATTTTAGGTAAAATGGCTTGAGAATGGCTTCATCTTTTCAACTAAGTGAAACTGCAGGCTCTGTGACAATCTGCTTTCCAATCAGAAGTTGTTTACATTTATTTTCAGACTCATGGCTATGTTCCATACAGTTGTATTGTTGGGAACTGGATTTATAGATAAATGGAGATCTCCTCTACCACCCTATCAAACCTTCAAGTGACACCTTACATAAAGGAGCTCAAGAAATTGTGAGCTATATAAAAACAATAATCACTATTATCCCCACAGTAACAATAATTTCAAATTCATGAGAAAAATGTACAAATTGAGTTCCAAAAGTTGAATTTAATTAACAAAATAATAACTGCATAGACTTGCATTTCTTCACTATAACATATAAAACATAAATCTACATTATGAAAGATAAGCACACATGGATACATTGAATAAACCTTCAAGTATTCAAATAATGTGAATATTTTGAAATATCTTCTATTTTATACTTTAAACCTTTCACGTCATTTGTATTTTTGCAAGAGACTGGCAGTCTCTTTACATAATTTTTACTGTATTCAGTAGAATCATTTGAATTTTGAAAACATTAAAAATTTTTTTAAGCCACAAAATATATTTTAAGAAGTTCTTTTCTCATTGTTTTCAACAGATATTCTTAAATTAGCCTATGTACACACCCATGAAAAGAAACTCCTTCTTTCCTGTTTAAATATTTCTGCACAATAGGGTAATTGGTTTCAGTTAAGGCTAATCAGTGTTGTCAGTGAACAGATTCCTTCAGAGAGACCACAGAAGACTCCTGCTGCCCTATAAGAGAGGCCCATGCAATTGGCAACACTAACACTGCAATCAATTAGCAAGATACCATTTTAAGACCAACTGTCTATAATCCTAAACTTGTATCATTAAAAAAACCCAACAAATTAAAGGAAGTTTCAATACTTTTATGGCTCTTTCACATTTTTGTTTCTTTCACATTAATACTACTGAGATTTTTATATCATTTCTCAAAACGTCTCCATATTTTATCTGTTTCCAAACTCAAGTACCACTATCCTGAGAAGGTAGGGGTTTTTATGGCTTGCTAATCTTTATAGAATCTGTTTCACGAGGAAACCACAGAAAGTCCTAGGCTTCACTTATGTAACTCAGGTTTTTTATAAAGAATGTCCCTTGAAGGCTTCTGTTTCTATGAAAGCTTGCTAGAATTCCTTATAGTTAAATCACAGGAGATTCCTTGCAGTCAAATAATGGGCTTCAATTCTTAGGTATAATTTATTAAGTTTTTATTCATACTTGTTTGAGTATATGTTGTTTCTGAAGCAAACTTTCTTTTTCTTGATTTCACCATCATCTCCACTGTGTAGTGCTGCTATGCATGAGTGCAGAAATCACACCAGAAAGTAAAGGCTATAAGTGCTGCCATTAACAGATGCAAAAAGCAATCATAACCCAAAACAGTAACAATTTATTGCAACTCACACAAACTCTATGAGGCACTATCCAACTCTATGAGGTACTAGTCTACAATTAATTTTATTATTTTTTTCAGAGACCTTAGTTTTCACTGGCTATACATCAAAAAATAAGAATCAGCAATTAAAAAATAAGATTGACAATCTGTAATAAAAAAATCTAAAACCTTTAAGATACCTTTTATATAATAGCCAATCTTGAACTGAGTCTTCAGTCTGGTAAACTTACACTGGAAATTATGACTGTGTTAAAAAACCACTTAACAAGTATCCTTACCTCCAGTCTCTTTCCATTAAATATGTCTTGCCCAAAATCAAAAAGTCATCTCTCTAGAAAAAATCAAAGTTTCATTGTTTTGCTTCAAAGCCTTACATAGCTTCAAAGCTACGTTCTGCACAAAGAACAAACTTATTAGCTTTACATACAAGCAAATCCCTTAATATATTATCCAAACTACTTTTGAGATCTCATCTCCCACTAAACTACTCAATCAACTCCTTGATTCTCCTTCTGTAATACCAACCTCACTAAATATATCATGGACCATTTACCACAGACATCATGGACTTCACCCCTAGGTGAATTTTCCTTCTGCTTCAATATTTCTTTTTTTATGACTTTTCTAAGTTCCTACTCAAATAGCACTTTCTCTAGAAACTTCCCAATCTCCCTTTCTCCCAGAGTTTCCTGAAAACTCCCCTGTATTGTGATAGTTCCTTGATCAAAGTTTTATTTCAGCACTTCCTAGACTGCATTCCATTTTTTCCCATTCTCCATGTGCCTCCCCTTCTAATTTTTTAACTCTTCAAACATAAGAACTGTGTCTTATCTCTGCATGCAGGGTTTAACACACAGTACAGACTCAATCAGTATTGGCTGACTAAATAGTATACAATTACTGTGTGATACATTCTTTTCTCTGACATTATCTTAGAGTTAATGCTTCTCAGTGAACTAGCATGGATGGGGAGATGTGGCCAAGGCAACTAATCACTACAGATCATTACATTGGGACCTATGCAGAGGCCTCCTTTCTCCTACCTAATTCTGCATGCTCACTTGAAAAGAAAAATCATAACTACTGTCTTGGTTGAGCTATGCTGGTAAAGAGGAAAGGATTTTTTCATTTTATTTACTCTAAATTGTGACATAAGTCACATGGGACTAGAAGGCCCTTTTGGCTATGCAACTTCATTATGGGCGTGTGCAAATCATTTAGCCTCTCTGGGACTCATCTGAAAAAACAGAGACTATTAATGCTTTGATTGTCATTAGGTTTTAAGGCCAGACTAGACTAACATATTTTTCAATTCTAAGATCTATGATTCTATTCATCCATCCATCTGTCCATACGTCCATCCATCCATCATCCATCCATCCATTCATGAATGCTTGAGATCTCTTACAACTCTAACATCAGCAATTCTGTATCTATGAAAGTTGGATTCAAAGCAAATGTAAGACATCCCAAACATTCTGCAAAAATTCATACTGTGTCAAAAATAATGACTTGAGGGATGTGCAGAATAGCAAGTCAGAAGCTCATGAATACTGAAACCAATTTCTCCAGTTGGTATTTGCTTGGGTTTGCTCCTTATGTTTGTGTTTCATTTCCCTGTCTGAACAGTTTGGGATGTCACACTTAAAAGGGACCAAACAGGCTGACTGATAAGTAATTTTTAAAAATTTGGAAAACAGGTGGGATCACTGAAATTCTAAACCATATTTAAGAACTATCCATAGTGAAAGCATGCCAACAATAAGAACATTCTTTTATACTTAGGTATTTGTTCAGAAAACAGGAGACCCGAACAACTAAGAAATACATAGCTTGGACATATCAACGATAACTTCAGAGTCTACCTTTGTTTCTGCTGCATGGGTTGTTGCCTCATAGCCATATACTGCATGTCTTCTTGCAGACGATTAAGAGGGGAATCTGGCTTGACACGAATCCCATAGTAGTGGTATTTGGAGTTTCCTCTTCATTAACGAACAAGAAACATTAGAAACAAAAGTCAGTCAAACTAATACTAATCACATGGGATGTCCATTAAACTTCACACTTGGAAAAATTTGGTAAAAACAGTATATTAATATTATATATTTATGATTAACCTGTTCTGAATACTTCCATGTTTTTATGGTGATAAAATTTGAAGAATCAAAATAAGATTCTAAATCAATCAGCTAAAGGCCCTGCTAAAAATATTTGTTTATAAACTTTCACTTAAATATTAGTCAAACAGTCCATTTGTTCCATACAAATTACATTTCATTTTCAAATTTCCATTTTAAATTTAGTTAAGAAGGGTAAAGATAGGACAAAAGTTTTTAGCCAGTAAAAATTAGTTAACAGGCCCACAAAAATCAGTCAATGAATACGTATTTATTGTAAAGTATGCATACAGAACAAAGAAAAAAAATCTTAATTCTACTTTCCTGGATAAGTTCGACATTTTTCTCTTTACTTCAGTGATGATGAAGTAAGATAACTTAATTGTTTGTTACAAAATGTTGTGGTAAAGACTTACTTAATATTTTGAAACCTAAAAAGAAAGTAAGTCTTAATCTACTGATTTTGAAACACATTTTATTAGTTTCTGTTTTTATGGATTTGTATCAGTTCTGCAGGCTAAATAGGATTTGTCACAACAGACATGGGGAAATTTCTCTATGAAAATGGCAAATTCCCACCTGGAATAAAAATGTCACAATTTCGCCATGTTCATGAGAAAGACCATGTTTGCTATTAGAAATGATAAAGTTTTGCTCTGAATGGAATTTGCAAATTCTTGCAAAATATCATCTTAAATATGTAAATTCTTGCAAAGAGAAAATAATAGTTTTTCACAAGTCCATATATAGTAACACATCAGTGCTTTTTCCAATTTTTTCTTACATTTACAAAAAGAAATGCAAGAAGAGTGTGGATTAAATATTTTTTATAAAAATAGGGCAGAATTGTACTTCCAAGATTTAAAAACATATATTAAATGAACCTTATATGTATTTGAAGACATTAAAATCATATTACATATATTATACTGCTAGTTTAAAAAAAATGCAGGGCATCCAAATATCTACATGCTTTCAGCACAATAAAGCAGATAAAGAAACTTAATGCCCGTAAAGAAAGGCCTTCCACTTGCAGAGATTAGATCTTGTTTCGAAAATCCACTGCAGAAAGGCGCAATAAGCCAAACCAAAAAATTCCACATACCCAATTTGTGGTATTCTCCTGTACAAACTGGAGGACAGTAGGGAGTGGAGGTAGGGTAGGAAGCAGGAGGCATTACTCACAAGACAAAACTACAGAGGAAAATGACGTCTCTCTTGTAAGACCTCAAATAGATGGGGTGCCTTTCCTACAAATTAACATTTTAGTTGGGTTGGGAGGAAGAGGTTCTTTTTATTTCATTGGGAATGGTTGGGTGAGAGAAGCATATCCATGGTCTTCTTTACTCAAACTTAACTTAGACATGGGATCTAACAAAAGGTACCTTTTTATTTGCCTTTGTTTAAAACTGTGATTTGATTTACTTTTTGTTTACTTAGGTCCAAAAACTTTAGAAAAGATCTGGTTCTGGTTTGAGTGGTTTCACCAGATTATTTTATTGATGGATAATATTAATAATAGTTTTACATATAGTTCACTTTTTTAAAAAAGTATTTGATTTAGTTTGCCTCATGATTTACATTAATTTTCCATCTGTTCCTTGGATTAGGAGTAGAAAGTAAACGCAAAACAGTTTCTATGGTAGAAACAATGTCTAGTACCTTACTCCTACAATTGCCAGTTTTTCTACATTAGAATTCTATCTTCGTAACACTTCATTTCTTTAAACTCCCTCCATAGTACTTATTTTCTCCTTATTTTTCTAGGCTTCACTTCACAAACCTAATTGCAAACACTACGTACAATTAAAAAAAAAAAAACAGGAGACATAATTCATAATTGTTACATAGTGGGGGGTGGGAGGAACCCAGAACATCAGAAAGTAAAAGCTGCAATATTGCAGTATGTACTTACAGAGCATGGATTCTACCCATTCACAAAACCAAACAACCCCAATTTTGTCCCTTTCTAGTTTAAAGACGTGTTTCAAGGTTTGAACGGAGCCTCAAAATAGGACCCATTGAAATCCCTTTCAGTAACAAAAGAAGCACAACAATACAGCTATTAGAATGTTGAATAAAGCCCAGAGTTTCAAAATATTGGCACGGTATGCATAACTACAGAGCCACTAGCTAGGAGATAGTAGGTTAGGTCCCCAAATAATGATTTTTGTGGTTTTGGGAAAAAAAAAATACTATAGAAACAAAAAGCTTTTCTCAAGGGAATGAAAGCTATTCCTTTAGTGTGAATAGACAATCATATTCTTCAGTTTAAAATATACTATTTTTTGAAGTATAGAAAGAAGGAAACATATTTATGAGAGAGCTAAACCTTCAGCAATCTAAAAGCTGTATAATCACTTAAAATGCAACCGGAAAGCAATAATTCATGCTTTGAATACATACAGGCCTTGTAAATCTCATAAAACTGAGACAGTGAAGGGGTTTAGGACATGCTATCCCAAACTATGGCACCTTGGCATTTGAGGAAACAACAGAAGCAGGCCACAGAAACTAGAAAAAATTCCCCTCACTCCTTCTGCTCTGAAGCAGGCCATAAAACCTAGCTTACTTTCTCCTGAAAATAGGTTATGGGACCCTCACTCCAGAGGGGTCCTCCTATACCTTGCAGAAAAGAACGTTCTTACTTTTGAAGACACAGGGATGCAGAAAAATCTGAACAAACAGGTCTTGCTGGGCCGGGTGCGGTAGCTCATGCCTATAATCCCAGGATGTTGGGAGGCCGAGGCGGGCGGATCACCTGAGGTCAGAAGTTTGAGACCAGCCTGGCCAACATGGCGAAACCCCATCTCTGCTAAATACACAAATTATCTGGGCGTGGTGGGTGGGTGGGGGGGCGCCCGTAACCGGGGTTACTTGGGAGACTGAGGCAGGGAGAATCACTTGAACCTAGGGGGCAGAGGTTGCAGTGAACTGAGATCAGGCCACTGCACTCCAGCCTGGGCTACAGAGCGAGACTCCTTCTCAAAAAATAAAACAAAAACAAAAACAAAACAAAACAGGCCTTGCTTAGTTTTCCCCAGATTAGAACTGTTAGATCATACCTCTAGAACCATTAGATCATATTCCTTTCTGTCCAATCATGTTTCTCCAGAACTATTCACTTCATCAGACTGCATAAAATACATACGGTTCTCTATGTTTCTTTGGGCCTTCATTTCTGAAGGCACCCAGTCATGTAAAACTTATATTAAACAAATTTGTATGCT
This sequence comes from Colobus angolensis palliatus, assembly GCF_000951035.1. Taxonomy (NCBI): domain Eukaryota; kingdom Metazoa; phylum Chordata; class Mammalia; order Primates; family Cercopithecidae; genus Colobus; species Colobus angolensis. Next base: position 7,205,548 of record NW_012114733.1, on the reverse strand, counting down.
TTTCTCTTGTTAATCTTTTGCTATAGGGGTCCTAGCCATAAGTCTTGTGATGGTGAGAAGAAGATCAATCTTTTCTCCCCACAACACTCACTCCTCTTTTTGGCAGACATTTTTAATGAAGTCAATTACTAAGGCTGTGCTTATTTTATTAAGATTAAAAACTCTTCACTTTGGGAGGCCAAGGCAGGTGGATCACCAAAGAGATGAAGACCATCTGGGCTAACATGGTGAAACCTCATCTCTACTAAAAATACAATAATTAGCTGGATGTGGTGGCACACACCTGTAGTCTCAGCTACTTGGGAGGCTGAGGCAGGAGAATCACTTGAACCTGTGAGGCGGAGGTTGCAGTGAAGAGACTGTGCCACTGCACTCCAGCCTGGCAACAGAATGAGACTCCATCTCAAAAAAACAAACAAACAAAGAAAAACAAACAAACAAAAAAAACCTCTTTGCTAAAATACTCTGAAGTTGTGCTTTATAGCTAATTAAGGGTAAATCACCTAATGTTGCACAGTATAGTATCTCTATTTTAACTTTTTCTATGATTTCTATAAGATTTAGGAAATTAAAAACATCCATAGCCTTCTGTCCAGCTACTTAAAATAATTATCTTATGATAATTTATAGAAATATGGAAAGACAAAAACGAAGCTCCAGAGTTCTAAGTATTCTTTTCATGATGTTTCGGTTGGTGAAAACACTCATATTTATTTCCAAAGGAAGAAAAACCAGAAACTTCTTCTTCACATTGTTTCAATTCAATTGAACTATACTATGCTTTTCCTTCCACACACATATGGTTTTACATTAAGAGCAGAAAAAATACTAGGGGCTAATAAGAGGTAAAATACAACTATCTTATCACTGAGGAATTTAAACACTATATTGCAAGTTTACCAAATGATTTTTAATTGGTCTCCAGAAATCAAATGAAAAAGCTCTGCTTTAGTTTCTTACTCTAACCGAACAATTATTTATAAAGACAAATATAAGTTTTCAAGAGTTAAGAGATACACAGTTTTCCATTTACTATGTCACTTAATGCATCATCATTAGTATGATTTCTTTCAATAAGAGAATACATTTTTTGTGTGTGTGTGTGTATGTGTTTGTGTGTGTCTTAAAGCACCATATGCAAATCTTGCATTAACAGGTTGGTCTGCTAATTTCTATGTAGTTTGAGAATCAGCTCTTTTCAAAGCTTTGCTCGGTTAATGTTTTAGACAACATATAATTCTGGCTTGGAAATAGTCACTGAATAACGTCCTTTCCTTTTCCTGGGGATGTTATAAACTGAGCTCATTCTACATATTTCCTTATATATTGTCTGTAATCAAGTACTTTAGTTTAAACAATATACTGACTTGCTCTAGTTTGAAAAAGAGAGATTAGTTTATTATCTTATTTTTCAGTACTAACCTAGTGCCCAATCTCCTGGTTCGCAGCCCCATAAAAATTGATCTTATTAATTTTCCAAAAGAGGCAGCATTGACTGGGTCCAGTTTGTGTTCCTGACAGTGTCGAAGGTAGTGGTTGTATAGAGTGCTTCTGGGAAGGCTCACTCCTTCTGCTGTCTCGTAATTGTCCAACAGCCACTGGAGCTAGGGAAATAAGACACAGTAAACACAGACAAATCACATAATTTGCCAAAATTTCTACAAGACACTGCAAACGCAACATGCAGAAATACTTAGAAGTTCTTCATCAAGTCTTATGATAGAGTAAACTACTGTAATTCAGAAGCTGGTAATCTACCTTTGAAAATGCTCAGAAACACTATAAATAGCTGAACATCACTAAGGATCTCAGACAATATCCATTTCTTCAAATATTCAAGCACACGTAGAGACATACTAATTTTCTCTGTATTGATTGCAATTTTGAAAATAGATACCACTTCAAGGAGTTCAAATAATCCCATTAACTGCTCATAAATATCAGAAATATAATTGCTATGGAACAAAACATGTTACCAAGCCTGGTAGCATGGTACACAGGATGTCTTTAGTGTTGGCTTGTTATAACACATGAACAGCAGCCTGCCTGGTATGAGTGTTTACATTAAAGTTATAGTCATTTTTATAGAATTTTAATTTATTTATCTCAAATAACCACTAGAAAATAACAATATGGTCTACTGGGACAGACTCTGAAAGCAGAAAGGACAAACTTCAGTCATTTTTTCCCCAAATGAAAACTAGACATTGGCAAAGAGTTTACATGCAACGAAAATGAATCATTTATTACAACCATTTGAATTTTTCTGCCTCAAAACTGTGTTTATTCATAATTTTGGAAGGCACACTGCAATGGTAGTGGGCAGTGCAATACTTTTTCAGTCTATGTTCACATTTTAAAGTTTTATGTTGTCCTGTGTACATTACAAAAGAAAAATCTTTAAAGCACTGAATGTACAAGAAAATTTTAGAAAACTGAATCCAAGTCTGTATTATTGAATTTTAACATTAGCAAAATTAAATTTTTTGTTCATTTATTTATTTATAAAAGGAGAACTGAAATAGACTTAAATTACTTTCTCAAAGTCACATATTGTTTCCATGCCTGAGTCTGGTTTCCAATTCACATATCCTGATTACTCCAGACCAACGTTTCACAAAAGCAGTAAATATTTCATATTACTTGTCTCAAAAAAAAATTTTCATGCCATATATGACAGGTGTAATAAAGAGCTGACATGTAACACACAATTCAAGTTAATATAAATTTTAGAAGCCAAAGAATTCATTTATCCATGAGCCAGGTAATGTGCCTAGTGATGCAAAAATGAATGTGATCTCATCCTTGTCCTCTAGAAATTTCCAAAGAAATGCTAAAAATGATAGTATGAACATTCAAATAACTAAAAAATTTCTCCATTTTGCTTACATATTTTAAGATTTTCAATCAAACTTAGAACCTGAATTTTCAGACTTTTAATTTAAAAATTCATTAAAAATATTTTCAGAATTACTGACTTTAGTCATGACAACTAATTTCCAAAAACCATTTTAATGTCAAATATTCCTACATGATGTTTATGTAATTAAACGTATGTCATTAAACCCATATTGACAGTTGGCTTACAAAACATAGCCACCAAATCTACAAGACAAACCAGAGTACTTTTAAAAATAAAATTCAAATTTTGATCAGAAAGACTTGAAGTCCTTCACAGGGCACATATAGGAATGAATATGCATATTTAAACGTACATAACACCTCTTAATATATACAGGCTGTCCTATACAAGTTTAAAAAGATTACACAAAATAAACATTCGTTTTTACAATGACATAAAAGTATTACAGGCCAAAAGAACTATTTTGTTATGAATCACCTGGAACCTGATTGTCAGAAAACAAGTTGTCCAGGGGTACTTAAACATGATTTATGAGTATTCTAAGTGACACACAGAATAGGTTTACTACACATATTCATTTAGTGTAAAAGAGATAAGGCAGTCTGATTGGGAAATTAAGTTACTGAGGTTCAAATTAGTATTTTGCCTACAACAGTGGGAGAGCATGTATCTTTAGTGTGTGTGTTTTTTTTATAGTTTTAAGACTTTATTAGTTTTGAGTATAGCTGAGGGAGACTACACATAAAATGCAGCAATAAAATCCTGATTCATATATGTCATCCACATGCTTTGGTAAAATGATTGAGATTGGGAAGCACTTGAGTGATGTTATGGCAGTCCTAGTGAGCTGTATTGTACAACAGTGCTGGTTCTTGTTTTGTGAAAATATACTACACAGAGCAAGGGTTGACCACCTTCTAATGGCAGTCTTAATGTATTAAAGAAAGGCATATAGGTTCTTGATATAAAGGACTATAAAGAAGACACGAAAGAAAAAAATTCTGGAAAGGCAGACATAAAAAATGTAAATACTTTTTGAAACAGAGTAGTATTTTTCAACTAAACTAATGAAGTTTCCACATCCACAAGCATGGAACAGTGTAAGTTAAAAATGCATGGAACACACAATATGCATAAGTTAAAAACGCCAAAGATATGTTTGTATGTACATCTACATATCCTCATAAAATAATAAATATTGTCAAAGGTATAATAGTATGATTTCTTCTGAGTGAAGAAATCAATATTACTTCCTTTGCTAATGAACAGAAGACATACTATATAGAAAAATCTTAATTTAAAGGGCATTTTTTTCAGAAATGGAATTAGTCAATATTATAATATGAACTTTACAACCGAAAGTATACAAATAATAAAAACAGATTAATGTAATTTTAGTCTGATAAAAGCAAATAAAAATAATTTTAATTAACCAGAAACAAATAAAACATTTTAAAAACTGCCCTACTTGTATACTAGTCTTCATGCATCATTTAATTACTTAAAAATAAAGACAAATATGTAAAAATGAGAGCTTACTTATTTTTCATGATCATAGGAATTATCTTGTAGATTAAAAATTGCACTACAAAATTTGAAAAAGAAAATCCAGTAATAGAATATTTGAAGGATACTGTAATAAATTACCTTTTATAAAAGTAAAAGTTAGTACAAATATTAAAGTTTAATGTAAAATATTTTGAGTCCAATGGTATATTCACATTTATATATATATATATATATGGGTTAATCAGTCCACTCTTAATAAAGAAAACTTTTCACAGAAATAGTGAGATAATTATAGCAAACATTGGTACAAACTACTTAGGAGCCTAAATGATACTACTTATATCCCAACTGAATAATTTACAGGAAGTGAACCTTTTACTGGATTGGCTAGGCAGGCCTCTGAAATGGCTAGGTAAGTCAACAAATCTGCACTGTTTTATAAACTGATTGTTCGTCTTATATAGTTTACATTCTTAAACTGAAGAAATTCTGTTTAATTCTGTTTAAATTCTTCTTCATTTCCAAACTAGTTCAAAAAAACTGTTTACATGTATACATGCATATACATATATATTTATATAAATCACCAGTTAGTTTGAAAAATGGTACAAGAACAGGTATTTTGATGACTATTACTTTGACACTAGCAAAGCTACGTTTTGTTCCCCACCCGATGTATGCGGAAACAGGAACTGTATTTCCTTGCCAGATGCCTGGAGAGCAGGTTGAGAGAGCATAAGGAAGTCAAGTGGAGGTAAAAGCCCTGAAAGGATGGAGATGGATTTGCTGTAGCCCTGCAGGTCCCAGCTAGGAAGACTGCCAACAACTGCCCCACCTCGGGCTATATCTCCTAGAAATTCACTGTATTAACAGAAATTGATTTAAAAGGATCCACCAGATAAGACTTTGAGATGTGGCTGGGGATTATAATCTCCATCCTATATGCCAGTATTTAACTTTTACATTTTGATACAGTGATGGAATTATAAATCAGACATTTGTGTCTAAAACATAGTATTAGAAAGCATTACTTTGATTGTAAGAGAAACTTGGCAGTTAAGTTTTTGTGTAAGTTTAAGTGCAACCTAAAGGCACAGGCTCCATGAGCTACCCAAGGAAGTTAACACCTGTTAATTGTTTCCTTGGGTTTTGTCTTTAATACAATGTATTTGGACATTAGCATTCCCCAATCTTAACATTCAACAATTTAGAACAAAACAATTATTATTTGTTTTGCTCTTTTATAAAATGTCTTGTAAAATGTTTCCTGACTTCAAAAACCCGTAAAATAACAAGGAATTATTTCAAAAGCCCATAAAATAACACAGGAACTTTTAACCTTTATGTTTAAAACTTGATTATTCTACTAATGAACTAACATACAATCATTTAAGGGTGGAAACCAAGATAACTGCATCTTTCAACCTCTGCATTTAATCTGTATTAATCAAGATAGATTAAAGATGAATGGTTCCTATTTTTCCCAAAGCGAAATCCTGATTGACAAATAAAAATAAACAAATATTGCACTGCCCAATTAACATCTAAATGTAACATTTGTCATTTTTTCCCAGATGGATTATTACCCATTAGGATTCATTTTTATTTCAGTTTACTAATGATATGCATTTTGACAGGCCTTATTTCTGTAATCACTTATATTTACAATACAGCAAAGTCAACAAAAAGTGAGTAAAAAACAAGGTTTTGCTTTGAGCTTAATGTATTTTGGTAGCTAAAACCAGCAAACAACATGAAGTAATTATTTGCCAGATTGTGAGAAATACATAAAATAGATGGCTAGAGCTTTTCATAAACTTTCAATGGAATTTTAAAGAAATGTACAACCTTAAATTTTATGCGATTATTGGGGACAATTAACAACATTTCTGAATTCAAATTCATAATGTAAAATAAGTAGTTTGTAAATAAGTGAACACACCACAACCATTAAATACTAATTTGTATTAATTAACACCAAGAAAAAGTATAAAATTATCTTAAGTCTGCAATGAAAAGAATTAGATATTCAAATTTGATTTAGGCGGACTATACATCACTTACCTACAGCATCTTCATATATAAAAAAAAAGAAACAAAAATATTTAAATAAAAAATTATCAGACTAATAGAATTCTGTAAAGCCAAATACAAAGTACCATTCTAAAATACTAGGAGACAAATAATGTCACTCTTGGCAAGAACTTTTTAAAAGATCAGATTGTTTAGAGAAAAAAAGGGTTATTTACTCTTAAACTGAAGGCTGCTTGTAGAGAAATAACAGAGTGGCCATATATTCTTTATTCAGATGGAATACCAGAACAAGACCACCCTTTACCAACGATGTTCACGTATACATCTACTAGAAGCAAACTTGAAAACAAAGGAAACAATACAATGAATATGAGTCTCCAAATAAATGTACACATGATTGGCAATGGCATCCTAGAATTCCTAAAATAATGAAGGCAACATAAGGCCTGATCCCTTTTATTGTTTAATTCATTCAGCAAATATTTAGCGAGTATCTACGATGCACTAGGTACTATTCTAGGCACTAGGGATGCACTGGTGAACAAAACATACAAAAATCCTTACTTTCTTGGAACTATCATTTGCAATAAAGATTTGCTAACTGCCTATTACAGATGCTGGTACTAAAATAACTCCCACCATGTTAATTCTCTTAAGAATATGTTGAAAATGGGATACAGAATTCAATACCCCACCCCATTTTCTAATGTGTGTAAAGGTATAAAGCAAGCAATCAAGTTGGATTCTGCTGAGAGGGGATTATTTATCTTATTTAATCCTAATAAGAGTTTTTAAAATTACTGTGAATAAGCAAATATAGAAAGAGAAAATAGGATATCTTTGCTTACCCATATTCCAAAATAGAATGAGAATAGACTTTTCACCTCAAAAGTCATGATTAACACCCCTCTTCAGAAACAGGAAAAATACAGGATGCAAATTATCAATAATTTCTCCCAATTATTTTACATAATAAAATTGATCCTTTGGAGATAGTGATAAATCAGAGAACTAATCATCATAAAGCAGAATTCATGTTCACCTTACAGAATCCCACAAACCTCAAATAATTCTATATTATGCCCTATGTAGTGAGAAATAAAGGTAGCATAATTTACTGACATTTAAAATATTAATAACACTTTTTTTTAAAAAACCCAATCTCTCCACTGAAAAAATTCTACGCGACATAAAATCATCAATTAGGTTCACAGAATGTAAAATATCTTTAGCGAATAGTTATCAACCAGAACGCATGCACTAGTAAATTCCAGCTGTTTTTGATAGATCTCAGAAACATTAAAAGTATCCTCAAATTTCCAAGGAGGAAAAAGACAACCGGATCTTTTTCTGCGTTTAGGAAGAAACTAATCTCACTGATTAGTCAGCAGAAGCACTGATCCTTTCTCCACTGTTTATAAACCATCCGTAGAATCATTTGTATTTCTAAATATTTGAGTATAAATATAATTTTGAATGAACTTCACTGTGCCTCAGAGTTGTAATAAAAATGAATCAGGATAGCTGGAGAAAGATTATCTCTGCACTATCAACATTTGCTCCCACTCTTTCCACATACTGAAGTGTCTCTGGCAGTTGTTAACAGTATGGAAGATCAGACATATTATGTAATAAAAAAAATGAAGCCATGGAGTAATAATAAACATTTGTCATTGTTTATGCAGCTGAATTCACAGATTTATTAACCTTAAACATTCTTTCATGAATTCTATAGAGAAAAATAATTTTTAAAAATCTCTAACACAGTTGAAAAGCTTCAAACAAATCAACAAATACATCTTAAAAATGTATAAAAAACATGTTCTTATACTTCCATTATTGTTCATAAAAATACTAAGATGAATAACTGAAGTTAAACTTAAAATTAAACATAACATATTTTACTAAATTATATATGTCAAGTAAAAATGAACTCTAAGTTGAATATGAAAGCACAACTTAGAAGTCTGAAAGCTGAAACAGGTAACTGGAAACTTCAGGGTTTTTTTTTTCTTATGTCCTTGCACATTTCTGACTAAAAGGAAGAACAATTTCACTTGCCATTTTCAAAGCATAAATACAAGTTGGTCATCACCCCCCCCCAACACACACAGCCTAGTAGTATACAGGAAATTAGCCTTTAATACAATCACAGATATATACCAACATAGCAGGAATATACTTATGAAATATAAAAGAGTGACATACTAAATACCAATTTTCAGAAACGAAAAAACTTATATTTCTTAAACTGTTTCGAATATATGCTATTATCTTTAAGTTTATATGTATGATTTTTCACCAAAATTATAGGCATTCTCCAAGTTGGCTAACCTGGTTTTGTTTTCCATGATACTTTCCTTTGAAAAAAGAAACAAGACAAAATACCCCATCTAAAAACAAATGTGTAAGAACATAAGGGGGTATTTAGTGCTATTTTAAGATTTAAAATTAAAATGTTTCAAAAATCAAGTATTTAAAAAAGCACAGTTAAAACATTTTCTACGAGTAAGTTTTAGGTTCACTAAAAAAAATCGTTCCATTTCGGTGATCTAATTTCGAGCTTTTCAGTTATAAAATATGAAAAAGAAATAAGAAGTCATAATACTTTATCCCTAAATTTAAGAACAAATTGTAAGTTGGGGGAGAAATTCTAATTCTTACTAAAATGTCACTAGTGTTAAGTTAGCAGAAAATCTATCTAAAACGAATTTAAATCATGGGTCTATTTACTTTTTTCCATATATTCTGAAATCATCTTAACATTTTATTCAGCATTTTCATGGGTTTCGCAAATGTGAACAGTTGATAAAAATGTTTATAATTTCACAAAACTATCGTCACCTTTCTTACACTTACCAGTGTCATAGTGATATCTGCATCTGATAACAGGGAACAACTTCAGGAAATAGTAATGGTAATTCTGTTTTATCTCAATTATTAGCAATTTATGGCTTGTAGACAGTCTCCCTTTTTCTTTTGGTTCACTTTCACTTCTCTTTAGGTCTTAGGACCTGAGTTCAACTATGGGGCTGTCTACTGCCCACCTTACATAGTCTAACTGGCAAACAAATAATTTTCAAACAGTTTATCATTGGATTTGACATTAATAATCTTTTTTCTACTTAAAGAATATTACCGGTCACGCAAGTAGACATGTCTGTTTGACAGGGATGCAGATTACAAGTATTTGCTTCATAGTAAATAAATATCAAACCAGAACATTTTAAATATTGAAAATCACTATTATTACTTTTTACAAATACACGGCAACTTGTTACTAACTTGAAAATATTGTATCTGTACCCAAAGAGTACAGAAACCTAATAAGGCATTATACTGGAGACTCTTATTTTTTGGATATTTCACTGTACAAAATAGCCATTAAATGACACAGAGATCATAAGGGGCTGAGAAAGGAAGGTTAAGATGCAAATAAATAAGTAAATAAATAAAATAAGCATTTAGAGGTAAGCAACACATGCAGAACAAGCAAGAGATTAGTGTACATGAAGAAGAGGCAACTTACATGGCTGTTGAGAAGAGAGCTTCTGTGAGTGGACAGACCGTCAGACTTTTGCAGCGTCTCAATCGCCATTTCAATCTGATAATAGATGTCATTAAAAAAAGGGCTCAAGACAAGATAGTAATAAAAGGCTGACCAGAGAATTTCTGATAGATTCTTTAAAGTTCAACTTCTTCCTCAATGGTTGTTAATGAATAGCTATCATTTAATGTGTTTTCCCTCCCTTCTTCCCCACCCTCCAGAGAATAAAATAAAAATATGCACACTAATAATAAGCCCATTCACAAAGTAAACCTTTTTCGAACATTCCATAATTATCAGAATGGAGACCTGAGGAGCAGGAACCCCTGTGGATTTTTCTCCTTATGAATAAACATTCTTGACTTACATAGTTCAGGATGTGGGATAGTAACCATTCTCTTTCTAAATAGTCTCCCACCTAAAGAGTATTTAATATTAGTGCTAGTCTCTCATGAAAGGAAAATCATACTGCAGATTTTGAGTTTAATATGCATTAATATTTTAATGCAAATGAACAAGATTCTTTCATTAATGTCCAAAAGTTACTAAATCTATACATTCCTCCATTAATCCCGTATTAAAATATGGAAGTAGGGGGTGATTAGTACGACCAAATATGAAGAGGTAATGATGGTCCCTACATTATATTTTAGGATATGGTGGTAAGGCAGAAATAGTAGAAATGACAGCAGAAATGGAATGCAGAAGAGAAAATAATTCAGAGCCAACAAAGAGAAGGGACAACCACAGAAACAGCTCTATTCCATGAAATCTCAGCATACCATGAGAAATTATTAAATACCAGCTGTTACTGATAAATGTGATATACTCTTAATAACCTCATATTTAAAGTTATCTATCTTTCAACTCCTGGTAGTATTGCAAGTTCCATTAAAAACAGGTACTGAACACCCTGTATTTGGACACTGAGCTATACTAACAATATTAGCTAAACTCAAAAGAAAAAAAATCACACCGTGTAATTTAAGAGAGAAAATTGATTTCATTATTTTTAACAGTCTGATTACATCAACAATTCAGTATAAGCAGTTCTAAAAATATTTAGAGCTTTAAAACATAGTTAACTGTCTTATACTTTGGCTATGGAAATTGATAAAGATTTGAAATTTTAACATACTGCCCCCCCCAAAGAAAAATAATGCAGTAATATCCACTGCAAAGTCTTAATTTTCTACCAAGTTTCCAATTTCTTTATGGTAAAACACTTTATACACAGAATATTCAGTATCAATTATATCAACATTAAATCTAATTTTCTTCTAAACAACTTAGGAATTAATAGCTTTAATTTTATTTTACATTATTTTCCCACATTGCTAATTCTTCCCTGGAGTTAATAAAATGTAATACTGAAAAGCGTATGTTAGGTTAAGAAATCATTAAAAAATTCTTAAAATAGATATTAAATTAATTCATAGGAAGATATAATACAATTTATCCTACTGCTAACTTTTTTTAGACAACAAAATTAAGTAAACTGGCTTCTAAAACATTCTCTGCCAGAATGGATGTTAATGCAGTTTATCACTATACTTGAAAATAGTGATATTGCACAAATGAAAACAGATATATTACAGAAAGAGTAATGTAAACGTAATGAATAAACAAACATTTTACCAAAACATTAAACTGTGAAACTATAAAGGACTTTGGTATAACATCTCTTAAAATATGATCAATAAGTACTTTGTTTTCAAAGAGAAAACAGAGCAGAAAACAAGTCAAAGGATTCATGTGACTATAATTCACTTACAGGAAGAATTTGTTCAAAACTCTAATTTGCCATTATACCTATATTTTCTTTAAAGTTTGAGTGTGGAGAATTTGAGGTAAGATTTCAGTCTAGCAAATAAAAATAAAATGATCTGTAACTTTTGATATTATAATTTTAAATGAAAGGTAAATTACCAGATATATAATTGCTGAGCAACACTATACCAGCACTTCTTTTTCTGGGGGAAAAAAAAAAATCAGAGATCTGCTTCTGTTATTGAAGCTGTTATTTTATGGTGGTCCTAGATTTCCAAATGATTCCTTAGAAGTCCAGGCTTTTAGGAAACGGCCTTCTCATTTCTGGCCAGTTTTTTAAGAGCTTTGGAAAGGAGCAAGGAAATATGTGGGTGACACTGGATTCCCCAGGAATGGATACACTGACATTCCAGAATGCTTTGGATCTTCAGAATTTTGGTTCTTCTTTGTGTCACTTTGTAATACAGGTAACAAAAGGGGTATTTCTTTTGGCTTTAGGAATCTTCTGCCTAACTGATTAGGCCTGTGCTGAATTTGTGGAGCCCGAGGAATGGAAAGGCAGAAACATGGAATGATAGGACAACCAAGAAATAAAGACTGAGTTCTTCTACAAGGAAGACACCAGTCTTAGCATGCATGTTAGAGCCTACTTGGAAACCCACCGGCTTCCAAATACTCATGAATTCTTTAAGGCTTATTAATTAGTCCAATGGGATAACCAGGCCATTTAGTTACCACCTCACTGATAAGAACTTCTGAGAAGCATACAAAAAATTAACATTTATTATATTCATTTAAAAAATACATTGAAGGGAATTCCAATCTCATGAAAGGATCACAGCCCTGATTACATTTTTTAAAGAACAGTTTTTTTTCTTTTTTAAATACATAGTAACCGTGTGACTGTCATATATAAAGTTATGTGCAAAAGATCATGATTACAAAAATTTTTCATAATCCAATAGACATTACAATCCAGTAAGAGAGATAGGGTAAATAGTCATATATATGAATAAATGCATAATTACCCCGATTTTATGGTTTGTCTGTGTCCCCACCCAAATCTCATCTTGAATTGTAGCTCCCATAATTCTAACATGTTGTGGGAGGGAGCCAGAGGGAGGTAACTGAATCATGGTGGTGGTTTCCCCAACACTGTTCTTGTGGTAGTAAGTCTCACAAGATCTGATGGCTTTATAAAGGGTTTCCCCTTTTGCTTGGCTCTCATTCTGTCTTGCCTGCTGCCATGTAAGATGTGCCTTTTGCCTTCTGCCATGACTGTGAGGTCTCCACAGACACGTGGAACTGTGAGTCCATTAAACCTCTCTTTCTTTATAAATTACCCAGTCTCAGATACGTCTTTATCAGCAGCATGAGAACGGACTAATACACCAAACAAGACTGTAACAAAAATACAAGTATAGTTCAGAAAGATGGAAGAAAATAAGAGTAGTAGTCTTTAACTTTTGAGGAGTCTGTAACCCTTTTGAGGATGTAATGAAAACTGTGAACTCTCTACTTGGAAAAAATGTATGTAAGAACACCTACAAAATTCACATTTATTTTCTTAGTTTATTGATTCTCCGAATTCAAAACCCATGTATTAAAAGATGGAAGTATTCAGGGGGTAAAAGGGAAATCTAGGAAGAATCGACTTAATAGAGGCAGGAGTCAAAAAAGCACAGAGTGTGTCCATAATTGGGAAATGGCAAAAAACCTAGTTTGTAGGGCATGAGCTATAAATATACATTTCATATATATATGGGAGCGGTATGAGTGAGGCTGAAAAAAATAGGTTGCAAGTAGATAATGTATGTAGGAATTAGGGAAAAAGTGATGTCATTAAGGTTTTCAGGAAAGTGTAGGGATGTCTGAAAAACGCTAATTTCCAGATAAAGCCAGGAGATGGGTTTTGCTAGGTATAATGGGCCATGTTAGTAGTAAAGTTAACATAGGTTAAGAGGAAAGTGTGCCCAATAAATGCTTGTGGATTGAATAGAAGCTTCTAGGACAATAATAAGTGAAGAGACTATCACTCACAGGAATATATTATGACAATGGCGGGAAAGTGAGGGTGAGGAAGAGGCTAGAGGAATAATGCAGAAATGGGGAAGAAGAGTAATAATGAGTTGGAATTTTGAAATTACAAAGATATGAAGGATTAACTAGCTGCATGATTCCAAATGGATTACTAATGTCACTCCTATGAATTCGCCCATGATTTAGGTTTATCATAGTTTCAAGGGGGTAGTTTTATGCATATGGGGAGGAGTTGGATAGAGGGACAGACGGATAGTGTGCAAATTAGCCAGATGCTAGATAAAATGTTAGTGAATTAGGATAAGTTTCTACCAGTCTCTTCAAAGATTAAATCGATTTGTTAAATTTTCCATTATTGTAGATTAGATATTTAAGTAAATATTTGTTCAGTCTCTGAGAGTTTACCAATCTCAAGAAAAAGATGGCACACATCAGCATCTGACACCCAAAATACTAATCCCAAAGTGGACTGGTGAGATCACATGCTTCCAGTTTATTGTGGATCACTTAAAAAGTTAAGTTCATTCCTTAGGAAAAATTTATAAATTCTGCTAAATAGAAATATACGTAACACTAAATGATATTTTACCATAATACTCATGACTGTCTTATTTAAGATAGGAAATGATGATCAGTTAACACCGATGGAAAATTTGCTTAAAAGTAGGCTCATTGATCCAGAAGATTACTGGCCCAAATGTTCAATGTGATATTCTCATATATCATCTGAGGAAATGCTCCTAACCTCAACAAAGATATTATATCCCCATAGCTTCATGCAGTGAAAATGATTACGTTACCAGGTAGCTAGAATTTAAAAGTGATTCAAATTCAAGCTTTTTTTAAAGTATAAGAATAAAATCAACCAACTATTCCTTTTCCAGTATAACTATGGTGTGTGCTGCTGATAGTGGGAAATTCGTCAAACTAGCAGAGTTTCAAAAATACATAAGTGATTAAAGGCAAACTGAATGAATTAAATAACTGAATACTACTGGAAGGAAGGGATATTACTTCTTGCTGTTACAGTTTGACAGAGCATGGGTTAGGTGGTTCTTTAGTGGAAAATTGACAAATAATACCAGGCATTCTGATAGGGGCAGGTTAGTGAACATTTTAGGCAAAGCAAACAAGATAAGATTGCATAATGTAGGTTCAAGGAAAGGTAAGATTGGTGATATGATTTGGCTCTCTGTCCCTCCACAAATCTAATCTTGTAGTTCCTGTAATTCCCATGTGTTGTGGGAGGGACCCAGTGGGAGATGACTGCATCATGGGGGTGGGTCTTTCCCGTACTGTTCTCCTGATAATGAATGGATCTCACGAGATCTCATGGTTTTAAAAATGGGAGTTTCTCTACACGAGCTCTCTTTTTGCCTGCCACCATCCACATAAGATGTGACTTGCTCCTCCCTCGCCTTCGGATTGTGAGGCTTCCCCAGCCATGTTGAACTGTGAGTTATACATTAAACCTCTTTCCTTTGTAAATTGCCCAGTCTCGTGTATGTCTTTTTCAGCAGCGTGAAAATGAACTAATACAATTGGCTGAATGATAACGATCCTTTAAAGATAGGTAAATATGTACAGACTGCAATTTCATGACTAGTAGTGTTCAATTATACAGGATGTAAGCATTGTTAAAAAGTCTTGAGAAAGGGAATTAATCTGACATTACTTCATATATTATTAATAATTTGGGATATAATGTAGGATAGGAGAGAATCTAGACAGGAAAACCAACTTGGAAGCTATGATAATAGTCCAGGATTGAGGTAAGAAACTGGTGATAACACTGCAGTGAAAATGAAAGGGATGAATACAAATATTTTCAAATTATAGTTCTAAAAGTGGGAGTCTAAGGGAGAAGGCTTGATAGTGCCATATTTTTACTCGAAATGAACACAATGGCCTTTATTTCATCACTATGTGATTAGAACATTTCAAATACACATATCAAACACATTGACATGAATAGATTATAAAATGTTTTTCCTGCTCATTTCTCTGCTGCATAGTCTTTATTCTAAGAATACAGATCATTTTGTTATTGAAATTTCAACTGTAGTGCAAAGTACTGTAATCACATTAACAAGAGGCCTTGTGACAACCTAAGTTAGACTAATTCAAAGCCTCAGTGATATCTCTCTTCTTGAGCATTGCACCTTCCTCTCTTTTTCCTCTTAGATTCTTTCAATTTTTAAAAATGTTCTTCTGCCTTTTTTTACTTAATGGTACAGAATCAATTTTTTTTTTTAATATTAAAAAGTTGCTCTCTTCTTGAGCATTGCACCTCCTCTCTTTTTCCTCTTAGATTCTTTCAATTTTTAAAAATGTTCTTCTGCCTTTTTTTACTTAATGGTACAGAATCAATTTTTTTTAATATTAAAAAGTTCATTTTTTCCATTAAAAATTCTCCATTTTTTTCTTTAAACTTATAAACCTTTAGACTATGGATATTTGAAAAATCAATTCTCTGAACTAAGACACACTATCTATATGTAATCTATTAAATGACCCTGGGACTGAGTCACTAAAAGTGTACACCTCCTCCCTATGATTATCTAATATTAGGATACATAGTGCTTGGGAATTAAGACTGGTTCATGAGGGTCCTCGACTATTGCCTCACAATCAGATAAGAGGCTATGGCAACCCCTGTAAGATCAAATGGTGGGGTGAGCCATTGTTGGTTCTCAGCTAAAGATGGGAACCCTCCATTCAGTGCTACTGGAAGCCAGACATATTTTCAGAAGATGAAGAGGAGGTTTCAGCACTGCCTTTAGACAGACTGCTGAAATGTCAGAGTGACTGATCTCTGGGGCAGAAAAGTGATAAAGAATGATGAAAAGTTTCCCAGCCTTAGGAATTATATGTGGTCTCAAAGGCTGGCAAAGGTTGAAGAGTCAAAATTTCAGGCAGTGTGAAGAACTTCCACATTACATGCCAATTTACATGTCAGATTTCTGATCACATACTACCAGGAAGATGAAAAGATCTCTTTGCAATGTGTCATACGACAAAGTGCTATGGAACATAAATAGAAAAATCAAACCTGGTTGGATCAACTTGCTGAGAGAGTGATTTACAATGAAGCCTATTCAGAGTAAATTAGATTTCATCAGAGGGTATAGAGACGACCCACCCCCATGTCATGACTTTTGCTGTGAATGAGTTCAACTGAGTGAAGAAAGAGAGGAAGGTGTATGGGTTGCTATGAGAAAATATCTGGAGCACCAGACAGGAATTGGAGAGTTACAGTAAATATATTTGTGAGTAAGCTCCCCTAACCAAACTTTGAATCCTTGAAAGACACAATCCCAAGAATTGCCTTCGTTTGAGCAAAATGATCTCCACACTAAGCCTGGAGAGCTAGAGAATATACCAATTAATTTGCTTCCAGTATAGAAAGTGGCATGGTCACAAATGTGATAAAAATATGACCACACAAGCACTCACCTGGCCTTTGTTCTTGTCGGGTAGATTCAAGAAAACAAAAATGCATAGATACTGTACGGCAGAGAACATTATTTCTTTTGAGTACGTCAAGCATGGGTATTTTGTGACAGACTATAGCAGTGAAGGAAACTTCCATTATTTCTCAGGAATTAGGATTAGGAATTCAGAAAGGGCAAGGGAGATGTCATATTTCACACCCAGGGAGAAAAAATATCAAGTTTAGTGGAGCTCCAACAAAGATACAGCAACCCTTCTAGGAAGAACCTGTAGGGTACAGGGCACCTATTATCTCCTGGGGACAGAGACAGTGCAATAAATTCGTGGCCTAAAACTCAGGCTGAAAACAACCCCAATCACCAAGATGCTAATGCTGCCTTGTTGGAATGAGGGACAGGCAGACAGTCTCCAAGTATTCAAGAGCCACCCTGAGGCTTATGCCACATCTGTCCAAAAATTAGCATCAAAAAAGAGATTCCAGAGAAAAGTCTTAACCTAAACCACGGGGAAAAGAGGATGGGGGTGGGGAGTAGAGGGTCAAATGATGTCCAGTAAACGTTGTGCTTGTGTTCTCTTCCCATGCTCAAAGAAGGCATCAATATTATATTTTTTCAAAGGCAATACATATTGTGAAAAAGAAAAATGTAATAGAAAAGAAAAAACACATTTTCCCTATTATAAGGGAACATATTTTTTCTATTAGAAGGGAACACATTTTCCCTATTATAAGTCTTCATTGCCTTCTAAAGAAGGAGAGTCCTTCTCATAGAATGGCCCTTTGTTTTGCACAGTTGCTCTCAGGTTTAAGTGTTCACTGAAACATTGAGAGATTTTGAGAGATTTAGAGGAGACAGAATGATCCCAGACCTGCAAAGACTGAAGGTGGAGGATCACTGGCAGAATAAAAGCACAGAGTGGGGAGAACAAGGTTGTACAGAGAGGCTTTGTGTGACCATCTTTTAGAGGGTGTGATGCTAAACAGTGCTTTCCCCTACAAAATCTTCAGTAAAACTGATGCCACTTGCAGATACTTCTAGTACAAGTAATCAAGACTGGTTGGAGCACAGGGATCATTTAGGGGCAGTTGATAATGCCAAAAAGGTAAACCTCAGTTTGAAATGTTGCAAAATGGGAAGAGGTGTTGAGTCTTTTCTATGATTTACATGGAACCAAAAGAGGCTCCCCTGGACATGTTGGTTACATACACATCTATGCAATGTCCCAAACAGAGTATCACATATATGGACAATTAGAACTCTCTCTTAATGTAAATATTAACCTGTCATTCCATTATATGGTAATAAGGCAGGAAGAAAAAGAACAGTTATATCATCTTATTTATTGTCTTTATAGGTCAAGGCATGTTCTCTCAACTCCGAAATGGCTTTTTAATCTTTTGTTAAAAGATTAAAGGTCAAGATTGATATATTCAACTATCACTGTAATTAAAATTGGTTTCATGGTAGAAACTTTCTTTTCTAGAACTGTTAAAGTGATTTGAAAATGGAAGTACAATGCTTTATGAATTATAAAGGCTTTCTATATTAATTCTCATTTTATCTTCACAACAACTTTGTAAAATAGGAAAGGTAAGGAATATTATCTCCTTTTTAACAGATTAGAAACCTGATGCTATGTGGGATTGATAGATTTTCTTGAGATATGTAGACTTTCTTGGGTATTAACTATGAAGTTGAAATCCAAGATTTATCATGCTTAAATTCAACATCATTGTCATCATATACAAATATAACATGAATATAAATAAAGTAGAAATATTTCAAATTGTTGTAATGAAATTATCTTCTGAGGAGTGAGTGGTTTATAAAACCAAAATTTGCTAAATGATTTACTGTTAACAAACAATTGACTTTCTAACTGGAAAAATTTAAATATGATCGATAAGCATTACTCAAAAATGACTTAAAATGATGAAGTTACTAGGCAACAAAAAGTTTTAACTAGATAGTTAAATTTTAATGATAAAGACAGTTACCTAATGTATAACAATTGCATTTTCTTGTTAATACAAGTTACTCTGTTAACCTCATCAGTGAGTGTTTTCTCAGAGACATAGCATTTCTGTTTTCTTGTGAAAACAGCAAATTATTTAGAGAAACTTAATGAAGAGGATACACTTAAAACCAGGAATTTCCTTCTGGGTAATTTCTCTTCTGATCTTTAGGACTTTAAATTTTGTTTGTATCTGAAATCAGGTAAGACAAAAACATTTCTACCTGGTTTGCGCCTTGAGATCAGGTAAGATAGAAACATTTCTACTTGGAGACTTATGTTTAAAAAAGGTAATTGTGATGGCTGGCATTAGCATGTAGCCACCACTCACATCTGTGTGAAATGACAGCCTCCTGGTGTGTGAAGAGGAGGGTACATCCTATAGGAAGCCATTCAACCAGGAACAACAAAAGAACACTTTCCTTTTGCATTTAGTCTCTATAATCACTAAAATTGCGGTTCTTCAAAATGTGATCCTGAACCAGCAGTATCAAAATCATTTGGGTACCTGTTAGAAATGCCAAACAAGGCCGGGCGCGGTGGCTCTCACCTGTAATCCCAGCACTTTGCGAGGCAAAGGCAGGTGGATCACCTAAGGTTAGGAGTTCAAGACCAGCCTGGCCAACATGGCAAAACCCAGTCTCTACTAAAAATACAACAAATTAGCTGGGAGTGGTAGTGGGCACCTGTTATCCCAGCTACTCGGGAGGCTGAGGCAATTGCCTGACTCTGGGAGGCAGAGGTTCCAGTGAGCCAAGATTGCACAACTGCAAGTCAGCCAGGGCAACAGAGTGAGACTCCGCCCCCGACCCCCCCACCCTACCTCCCAAAAAAATGCCAAACAAAACAAACCTCTACAATGGAGACTCTGTCCCCAGGCCTTTCATACATGTATTGTAAATGCTCTAACCTCCTCTTTCATTTGCCCAAAGCAGTGTTTTTCAGAATGTAAGGTGCAACTAATTAGTAGGTTACAGAATCAATAATGTAGGTACTGACCAACATTTCTAAAAAATTAACTGAATAGAGTAGAAAATAATCAGAGTTAACTGCACACAGTATGGATAAGTATTGCTTCATGAAACTTCAGTTTCAGTCATATGTATATACGTACGTGTATATACATAGTCATAGGTTTGTATGTAGATGTGCACTCATGAATATATGTATGTGCATATGAGTGAGTATTGGGCCACAGTGTAAAGGTATTTCTCACTGTAGTTTGTGGCTTTAAAACTTCAATTACCCTGTAATAAGCAGTTGAAACAGTATCAGTTCCCATCTAGTCAATGAATACTTTCTTCTAAGGATCTCCAGAGTGTTCCTTGAGCTCAGCAGACCTGGCAGATATATACAGAAACACTACCAATCAAGCTAAGGTTCTAGCTATGATACCATTCTTTAAGTTGTATATTCAAACAATATGTAAATACATTACTTCCACAGCAATGTCAAGATGTAGCTTAACTGAAGAGATTGAGGATATGCTGTTCTTTTAATCCTCAATTAAAAAAAAAAAAAAAACCCAGAAAGCAAATCTAGCCAGCTTTGTTTTTCACATCCTCTCGAACCAGAAAGTAGCTAGTAAAGACAAAATCTTGTCTAATGTTTTGTAAATGTTCAAATACATGAAATCTTTTCCTTTCTATTCACTGATAATTTTATGACATCTAGAAAAAAAATTAAGTTGTTATGCTTTCAACCTGAAATTTTGGCAATTTTGTGCCAAAGTTGTAACCTGAAGTTATTCTGAACATTTTCATAAGGGGGAAAAATGGTTGCATAAGAAACCTGTATAAATTGAATGTGTTCTGAGAACATTTGGCTGATGCTGGGATGTTGGGTTGAAATCAAGATTGTCTTTTTGGACTTCTTTGATTATTCTGTGGAGCCTAGATTCCCCCACCCTCACTAGAAGCCTATGAGTCTATGATGATAAAACTAGTTTCTGAGACATCAAGTACAAAAGCAGTTGGGAGTTGGAATTACCCCTCAGAAATTTGCTGGGTTACAATTAAATACAGGCTTTAAACTCCATCTCATATTTTGAAATGGTCCCTGCCTTTTGCAGTTTATTCTGAGTACTAAGAACCCTTTCACTTTGTAGTTAGTCTCCGTAATCACTAAAACAGGCTTTCTTAAAGTGTGGTCTTGGACCAGTATTTTCAGTATCCCCCAGGCACTTGTTGGAAATGCAAATTATGGGGTCCTTGCCCACACTGACTGAATCGAAAGTCATTGGGGTGAGATACAGTGATGTGTTTTATCAGTGCTCCAGAGGATGCACACTCAAGTCTGAAAACAGGTGCACTGAGACATGGTCTTTTTTTGTTTTCATTGCCAGAGTCAGACAGCAATGACTACTTAAGGGAATATAAGTAGGTTGGTAATGGGCATTCCCACAATGGTGCCAGTTAACTCTACTTAAAGGGTGATTCTGCAATCTTAAGTATTATTTGCATTCATGCCTCTTTCACTCTCTTGCTATCCAATCCTACCCAATCTTTAGGCAATTTTGAACTTATATAAGCGATATTATCAGAAGGTAAGCACAATTTTGATAAATCTAAAATTAATCAATTGATAACGTATTAACATTTGTGATTTTAAAAATAATGTGGCAAGAAAGTAGTTGAAACGAACCCTAAAAAGAAGTCTGGGCC
>NW_012114733.1:7148384-7181461 GCF_000951035.1 Colobus angolensis palliatus | reverse complement strand
TATATATTTAAAAAATTAGTCCTTTGAGTATAATACCTCAAAACTTTATGCCAGTTTGTTGTTTCACCATTGCCTTTGTTTACTGTGGTTTTCTCAGCAGAATGTTTTCACCATTATATAACTGAGTTTATCAATATTTTCCTTATAACTTCTGGATTTTATATTATGCTTCCCACTCTAATAATAAAACACATTTTTCTATCCAAGTGAAATTAATTTTGATATAAAGACTAATGTATGAACCAATCTAATTTTCTTTTATAAAATACTCAGTTGTTTCAAATATCATTTACTTATAATCCATGACTTCTCAACTCACAGGCAATGCCTCCTTTATTATATACAATATTCCTGCACGCATTTGGTCTACTTGGTCTCTAGTCTTTCATTTACCAGTCTATTCATATGCCTAGACAATTGTTTTAATTATTATAATTTTATATACATTGTAATATCTGATAGGTTGTTTCCCTCTATCCCATCCCTCATTACTTTTATTTTTACAAAATTTTCTATACAATTCTTACAAGTTTATTTACATGCACAGCCTTTCTTGTCAAAAAATCTATTGGCATTATGACTGAGATTATGTTGAAACATTTTATGTTAACTTAGGGAGATTAAATGTTTAATACTGAAATTTCTTATCCAAGAATATGGCACGCCTTTCCAGTTATTCAAACTTTGTGTCCCTGGGGAACTTCAGGTATTTCTTATTCAGGAACTGGATCTTGCACACTTATTATTAGTTTGTTGCCAGGTATTTTTTGTTTTTATTATGAGATCTTTGTTTCTATTATATTTTCTAACTATCTAGAAAAGCTATTGATTTCTTTGTGTATTAATTTTGTGGCTGGGCGCGGTGGTTCAGGGCTGTAATTCCAGCACTTTGGGAGGCCGAGGCAGGTGGATCACTTGAGGTCAGGAGTTCAAGACCAACCCAGCCAACATGATGAAACCCTGTCTCCACTAAAAATACAAAAGATTAGCTGCGTTTGGTGGTGGGTGCCTGTAATTCCAGTTACTAGGGAGGCTGAGGCAGGAGAATCGCTTGAACCCAGGAGGTGGAGGTTGCAGTGAGCTGAGATTGTGCCACTGCACTCCAGCCTGGGTGACAGAGTGACACTCTCTCTTGAAAGAAAAAAATATTGTACTGCTACCTTACTAAAATGTCTTATTAGTTGCTATAGCTTTTAATTTCATTCTCTATGATTTTTATCAAGTATACAATCATATCATCTGCAAGTTCTGACCTCTTTACCTCCCTTTGATTTTTACATTTCCTTTCTTTTGCCTAACTGCATCTTTCCTGTAATTTTAAAAGCACAAGTAAACATCACGTCTTCCTTTCTTATGAGACAGATGAAAAAGTCACTCAAACTTACACTTAGTAAATTTGAAGTGTATATGTAAAATTATTTCTAAGTCTGTAGTTAGATTACAAAACTCCTATGTCATGGAATTTACTAACACCAATAGTTACAATCAAATGCCATAACTAGAGTTTAAAGGAAACCAGATAATTCTGTGGCCAATAAACACAACTGGAGTTATGTGTACTGAGAAAGTGGTAATCAAATCACACACTTTGGGGAATGAACTAATATGCACAGGAACATGGAGAAATTCTCTCTCAGAGAACTGACAACTGGTCATAGGCACTGTGTCGTATTTTTCCCCTTTAAATTAAACACACGGACCAGTGGAAGAGGCAGTATTGAAACTTTTTTAGTCTAATATTGACTTATATGTCACTCATAGACTATGATGTATTAATATTTTAATCTGCACCAATGCATTTCATATTTTATCTGGATTATCTAATCTTTATAAGCGAAGCATTAAGTTGGTGGAGCTTTTTTCTTTAAAAATTATGTTAGTTTCAAACTAGTAACAACGTAAAACTTGACTTGTAGACCTAAGGAAGGATCAAGCAAAAGATATATAAGAGGTTGCCTGAGATATAGGTTACTTTAATATTTATAAGTACAATTTTTGAGCATCATTAAACTTTGCTTATCTAGATCTTGTATGACAAAGAACCTAGCTTTTTCTGGCATGTTACCCATACACCTGTGTTCTGAAATGCTGTTTCAAATATGAAGTAGCTAAAAAATAAAATAATTCATTATATTTTGCTTTAAAATTCAGAGGAATTCACTGGCTATGCTCAGGAAAGAATGAAGGACCCTGTCATTCTCTTTGTCTTAACCTGCTAGTTTATCAAGATTTCTAGGAGTGGAATGTCTTACAGCTCTAATGGTAAAATTACTGCTTCTAGATCTTATCAGCTTCGAGGCTAGAGCAGTGTGGAACTGACTGACAGCTGAATGGAATACAGATGAAGTGATGGAGACTACAAGTCATTCAAAGCCCCATTTTATTAAATGCTTTGAAAATGAGGCCCAGATCCTTCAGTCAATTTATGGTTTAGTGTAGGAAGCAGACAGTTCATGGTACTCTGTCTGAGGAGTTTCATTTGAGGTACTGAGTTGGCCTAGGGAAAAAGGGACACAGGAAAACAGAAAAAGCTAAGATCATAATGGTGATACATGTTTCTGCCAAAATAAGTGGACAGAGGTTTTAAAAAAAATATGAGGCTAACTGTAAAGCTTAGTAAATTATTTTAAATAGAAATTACTAAGAACTGTGATTTATGCATAATTTATGCATACTTCTAACTTAAAATTTCTTCTAAGCGTATCTTCATATATGATAATTAAACAGAAGTGTTCATCTCATGTGACTATATTGCTTTTCTGTCTCAATGTAGTCGTAACCAATAATCTAATATTATTTCAACATTTTTTCCTCTGGTAAGATAGATGGGCAATTCAGCTCCTTCCAATATAATCATTTCCCTTAAATATAAGGAAGTCCTTCATATACTAACAAGAAACAAAAAGTCTCCAAGACGTAAGATGTGGCATTTTTCTTACCATTTGTGTAAAAAAAATGAAAAAGAGAGGGAGTGAAAAAATATATATTCTGCTTGTATATCCTGCTACAATATTGCTAGAATAATACTTTAAAAACTTGGTGGCAGGGCATGGTGGCTCATGCCTGTAATCCCAGCATTTTGGGAGGCTGGGGTGGGCAGATCACCTGAGGTCAGGAGTTTGAGACCAGCCTGGCCAACATGGTGAAACACTGTCTCTATTGAAAATACAAAAAATTAGCCGAGCATGGTGGTGGACACCTATAATCCCAGTTACAAGGGAGGCTGAAGTGGGAGAATCTCTTGAACACGGGAGGCAGAGGTTGCAGTGAGCCGAGATCACGCTACTCAACTCCAGCCTGGGTGACAGAGCGAGACTCTGTCTCAAAATAGTAATAATAATAACAATAATAATAATAATTTTAAAAAAAGATAAGAGAGAACTTGGTAATACTGGTTGCCTCTAAGGATGAGAACTGGGAAACAGGTGAGAGAGACTCATGCACTTTCTTATATCTTTTGAATGTGCAACTTAAGAATGTATAACTAATTCATATAAATAAATTAAAATTTTAAAATCAAACACATGGCCATTGGTAACACAGAAGCAAAAGAATAAGAAGGTAAAATTATTTTGGAGAGCTAAACATATTTATCCTCTTAGAAAAAGCATTCCCTTACACCAAATTCATAAACATGCCAAGCCAAGAATAAATAAATAAAAGCACTCACAATTCTTAAATGAATTAACTTTCTATTAATTATATAAACTAGGCCAAACTTTTACTTATATAGCAGCAGATGGACTTTCAAATTTTCCTCTGAATAATTAAATAAATTATAATATTTTACATTAATCAAAAGAGGTGGAAACATGAACAATATTAATTTCAACATATTTTTCTTGTGCCTCTTGGTGGGATCTAATTTTAGCAACATCCCATTAACATATATAAATACTAAATGTATATACATAAAGGTGTAAAAATTAACTTTCATATCACAGTCTCAAAAATGATTAATGTAATCTTACTTAAGTATTAAGAAGAATTAAAAAAACTCCATACATAACCATCTAATTATAAGAATAAAAATATTATTTTATGTAAGAGAGAGTAAATAAGGCTTTTTAAAGCAAGTTGGTAATTACTGCATACTCTGGTATAAGAGAAATTATGCTGTGATGAGCACCAAAAAAATCACTAACTACATTCACAAACTTTTAATCTTCGAGTGAAAAGTATATTCAGTTCCAAAACTCTAAAATTCTATAAATGATGTGATTATATAGAAAAATAATCATGAAAAATACATTAGAACATCAAATGAATGAAAACAGAGGGAAATATTATGCTGATATAGTTAGAAGACAGATGTATAATGAGTTCAGATTTATGACTGTAGCCAATTCTTCTACCTTAACGTCCATGTGTTATTGAAATAGTAGCAATAAACAGATCCCTAACATATTCAGGTCACAACTTAGCTGAACCCATATCCAGTGATAATTCAATAAAAATGTTATAAAATCTTTCTGAAAAACGCTATTTAATATTATCCACAGGAAATGCCTTTTAAATGTATGTGTATGTATTTACATAAGTAAAAGCATGGATGTATATATCTATATACATAATTATACACACATGGACCATATAAAAGGAAACAGTAAATCAAAGGAGAAGTATTATTTTGACTAAATTTGAATATTAGTAGTTGACATAATATATTCATCATATAGAATTTTTTACCAAATTAACAAATGCTGACTTTTTAAACTTTTATTTTAAGTTCAGGGGTACTTGTGCAGGATGGGCAGGTTTGTTATACAAATAAATGTGTGCCATGGGGATTTATTGTAACAATTATTTCATCACCTAGGTGTGAAGCCTATTATCCATTAGTTATTTTTCCTGATCCTCTCCCTCCTCCCACCCTCTACCCTCCTCTAAGGCCCAGTGTGTGTTGTTCCCCTCTATGTGTCCATGTATTCTCATCATTTAGCTTCCACTTGTGAGAACATGCAGTATTTGGTTTTCTGTTCCTGCATTAGTTTGCTAAGGATAATGGCCTCCAGCTCCAACCATGTCCCTGTAAAGGACATGATCTCATTCTTTGTTATGGCTGCTTAGTATTCCATGGTGTATATGTACCATATTTTCTTTATCCAGTCTATCACTGATGGGCATTTGGGTTGATTCTATGTCTTTGCTATTGTGAATAGTGATGCAATAAACATGCATGCATGTGTCTTTATAACAGAATAATTTCTATTACGTTGGGTGTATACCCAGTAATGGGATTGATGGGTCAAATGGGAGTTCTGACTTTAGGCCTCTGAAGAATCGCGACACTGTCTTCCACAATGTTTGAAGTAATTTATACTGCAGCCAGAAGTGAATAAGCGTTCCGTTTTCTCCACTGCCTCACCAGAAAAATGCTGAGATTTCTAAGTACCTTGAAAACTGAAAAACTGTACAATGCATAAGCCAAATATTAAGACATCTTTATGCAATTTTTTTCATTTAAAGTTATAAGAATAAATCATATGCTCAAATAAAATTTTTCTGTTAATGACTCAGAGATTCTTCCAGTATGAGAAAGATGGTGTTAGGTTTTATGTTGAATATTAGACTAAGTAAGAAAAGTGCTAACCATTTTTCTTAGCAGTGGCTTCAATATCAAATCAATTCACTGTTTTTCATTAATATATCTCAAGAAATCGATCTGCACGTTAGGATAAACTTTTTGTTGTGGTAAGAAATTATTCCTTAAAATTTTAAATAAAAGTGTTTTTGTATAGGTACAGGTAAATGTAAGAGAGGGTGTCAAGGCAATTATTCTAAGAACTGGAGCAGAAAACTTTGCCACAGGAACTGGGCCAAGTGTTTGGTTTGTGCTATTCCCAAGTACCCAAACACAGCTAGTTTTACATCAACTGAATTAACTGACTATGCATTACACTTACTGATAGTCCCCTAAGGAATAGACCCAAAGGACTATTTCTCAGTCAAGAATTTCGGCCACAGTATAGGCTACTATTGCACAGTAAGTTGCATCAGTCATTCTACAGGTTATATGTTGAACACTAAAGAATAGTAAGGAAAACTGAACTTATATGGTACAGATGGGCTTAATGTTTGGAAAGAAATGGCTTGAGTCTTGACCAACAAATCTTTAAAGACTGTGTTCATATACAATCTTTTGTATGATTCTACAGTAAATGAAAAATATACATAAACTCAATTAAATCCCATTTAATGACATGGCATCTCCTAAAAAACAAAAAACAAAAAACAAAAAACTTGATTTTTAGGAGTGAAAACAACCAAAAACCTATGGTTAGCATTTCTAACATTTGGCAAGAGATGGATGATACGAAATCTTAAATAGGTTTCAGGGACTTCAACTTTGTTAATTTTACTACAGTAACAGATGTGCAACTGTAAACTGAGAATCACAACCTCACTGTGAGTCAAGCAGATCTTTAGTACAATTGAGAAGGGGATTTAAATCAAATATATTTTTCAATAATCAATTCAAGGTAATACAAAAACACTAGCAGAAGTATATTTAGACAAGTACCGCACTATCAATCAATATGGGCTTTGGTGAGATCACTGTGATTTTTCCATGCAAAAGTTACCTTTTATTTTTAACTTTTGTATTCCTTTTGTTAAAAAGGAAAATCTTCTTATAAAAAAGAAAGCAAAACCAAAAAAAAGAAAAAAATCACCTCAGAAGTTTTATCCTTAACAAAACAACCTCAAATATGAATATTTTTAGTATAAAATTAATATATGCAATTGATATTATAAATTGGTGTTTTGTAAAAGTTTTCAACTATTCCCAGTTTTTATAATTCAGTTACTTTATCTGTTTAATTTACCAGTTAGTATAATAAAAATCACACATCAAATTTGTATAATGGATAACTTAAGGAGTAATGCCACCTTTCATACCTACATACATAGAAAGTGTATTCCTTATAAAAAAAAAATAGAAGAAGAAGAATCAAACTATAAAGGTTAGCAATGCAACTATATTTACATGAGCTGGATTAAACAATTTGGTTAATTTAGTGAGAGAGCAAGTAAATTTAGTAAACCCACATCCAGTTGATGCAGATGTTAAACAGGTATCAGAATCAGCGTGAAGGCAAGTAGGAACACCTAGAGGAGGTAAGGTAGGAAAGGAATGGGGTTTCAAAGGATGATATGTTAGAATAAGAGAGGGTGGATGAAATGAAAGTGGGAAAGGCAAATTTTTGCCCTGTTTTTCAGTTTTCCTAAGGCCTTGATAAGTGGTATTTTCCTTTCACTGAAAATAATTTTCTAGGTGGCCTATAGGAGGAGTGCTATATACTACTGCCACCTTTTTCTATCTCTTTCCTTTTTATGTTGAAGATATAGTTATTTTTACATCTAGAATATTTTATAATTCGTTTGTAAATCTAATGGTTCTAAAGTAGGAGGAAATTATGAAATCATTTCGTCTAACCAATGCCTTATTTTATTGATAGGGGAACTGAGATCCAGAAAAGCTACGGTTTATTAGTAGCAATTCCCTTGCTTCTAATCTACATATGTATACTGGTGTGACTAAAAGGTTTAAAATACTGTATTTAATATTATTAAAAGCAAGAGACAATAAACACACATAAGAAATGCTTCAAATTTACAAAGAAAAAAATTACAAAAAGGAACTCTCCGCTCAGAAGAGCTAGTCATCTGTTCTGATGTTAGTAACAAATAGTGAATTAAAATCAAGAGTTTTTAAAAAATGAATTAGGGAAAAGGTACTGAATGATGAAAGTAGGAACACAAGAAATTACTACAAATATACAAAGGATATACAAAGTACTTACCAAGCACATATAATATCTGGGAGAAAATCCATAAAATGAGAAATATAAAGTTTCTCATATTACTGTTTTCTCCCCCATTTATTTCTATCTCTATTTCATTGCAAGAACAAACTATGTGATAAGCTGATAAAATGGGATACATCTCCTTAATTCAAATCCCCAGCACCCTTTTATATGTAACACCTAGAAAATCTATTCCATTGCTGCTTTAGCTATGTGGTTCTAAATGACCATTCTCATATGCTTAGTTGAGGTGAAAAACAGAAGTTCAGGCTAGAGTTTGATGATATCAAATTCTGCAAAACTTTCTATGACTATTTATTTCTATTACATCATTTCAGTACATTAAAATACATTGTGTTGGCCGGGCTCAGTGGCTCACATGCTTGTAATCCCAGCACTTCGGGAGGCTGAAGAGGGTGGGTCACCTAAGGTCAGGAGTTCGAGACCAGCCCGGCCAACATGGTGAAATTCCATCTCTACTAAAAAAAATACAAAAATTAGCTGGGCATGGTGGCATGTGCCTGTAGTCCCAGCTACTTGGGAGGCTGAGGCAGGAGAATCACTTGAACCCAGAAGGAAGGGGTTGCAGTGAGCTGAGATTGCACTACTGCCACTCCAGCCTGGGCCACAGAGTGAAACTTCATCTAAAAAAAAAAAGCAGAAAAAATCCCACAAACAAAGAATAACCCAATGTGTTAAAATAAATATATCTATTAAATTTAACTTAAATATGTATGTTCCTAAGACTAAGATACTATTCACTCATATCTATGATCAGAGCCAACACAAATATTTTTCATCTGAATCACCTATACTAATGCTTCCTAAAGTATTTCTCTGGTGGAATGCAACATGAATTTACATATGACATGTGGGTAAATATTTTTAATTTTACTATTTAAACACTCATTTCAATATGTATTAGGAAAAAATTACACACGATTTTCTATTTTAAAGGTGAGTCAACTTAGAAAACATATTAAGTTAGTAATAATAGAGTTGGCATGAGAATATGGCAAAGTTTACATATTTAAGGTTTGGGAAATGCTGGCTTACATAATGTAACTTCTCTGG
This sequence comes from Colobus angolensis palliatus, assembly GCF_000951035.1. Lineage (NCBI taxonomy): Eukaryota > Metazoa > Chordata > Mammalia > Primates > Cercopithecidae > Colobus > Colobus angolensis. The sequence continues at coordinate 7,172,579 of NW_012114733.1, read as the reverse complement.
GGATGAGCTAGCATAAATATTATTGTTTTTTTTTTTGAGATGGAGTCTCGCTCTGTCGCCCGGACTGGAGTGCAGTGGCCGGATCTCAGCTCACTGCAAGCTCTGCCTCCCGGGTTAACGCCATTCTCCTGCCTCAGCCTCCCGAGTAGCTGGGACTACAGGCGCCCGCCACCTCGCCCGGCTAGTTTTTGTATTTTTAGTAGAGACGGGGTTTCACTGTGTTCGCCAGGATGGTCTCGATCTCCTGACCTCATGATCCGCCCGTCTCGGCCTCCCAAAGTGCTGGGATTACAGGCTTGAGCCACCGCGCCCGGCCATATTATTGTTGAAAGATGTGAAAATTCCAAGCTAAATTATATTTTATTCTCTGTATTACTGCCTGGCTTTTATCTCATAAAGTAAGCATAATACGAAAGTGAGTTCTTTCTATATAAATTTAAGATATTTTACTGATGGAAGACAGCTTATTAAAACCAGCAGTTCAATGAGCAAAACTCACCTTTCTAATTTGCCGGTAAAATTAAAAACTCTAATTCACTTGATTAGAGGGCATACGTATCAGTAACATTCTGCATAATACTACATATACTATATTCTGCAAACTATCCCAAATTAAAACTATCTAACACATTCTTGCCCCTGTCCCATCTGTGTTGTTCTTTTCCCTCTATAAAAGGAAATGTTCATTAGAGACTATTAAAAGCTAAATTAAACTACCAAAAACTCAAATACTTACTGTCGCTGGGGAGGCCCGAGTTGTGTGTGTCACTGAGTGACCAGAATTCTCCATTGAATTGCCGATCAGATAGGTTCCTCCAGAGCTGCTGATGAGTTGTCCTCCTGTGACGCCCATCTGAATCCCACCAGTGCCCACCATACTGTGGGATGAGACCACGGTAGTCACCTGGGCAGAACTCCCTTGAGTATCAAAGTAATTCCCTCCAGTGTTTTGGCTGTACATCTGCGTCTCTGTGTAAGGATACGTTGTTGTTCGGCTTTAGAAGAAGAAGAAGAAAAAAGAAATTTACTAGCTTATTTATGTCATCTTATTAATTTTTTTCCTAATATGAATGTAATTGAAACATATTGGTTGGCTTAGCCCTTGGAACATGGCAAGTTTTGCATTTTGTACAAAACTTCATTCCCAGAAACAGTTCGATTTACATTTCAAATTAAGGGTTCACCCATTTAAATAAGTACCTCAACTAGTTCTGTACTACAGAGATTTTGCCCTTTCCTGGTGCCTACCTCCAGCATATAAATAAGCTCAGGTCTCTTCCCTCCAAGAAATCTTGCTGAACAACTTCAATTGCTTATAAAACGTACTACAAATCCCAGTTTTAGAAAAGCTGGAACCTGGAATAAGTAGGAGTAGTGGGAGTAGTTGACTTAGCTCCTACTTTGCTAATATTCAGACTACTTAACATTCCTGGGTGAGTCCCAGTAAAGCTCCATGACTAAAGGAGCTAGCATGGATCTCTTTCTTACCTCCACAAAGATCTTAAGCAAATAGTTTACTCACCTTGGACCCTAAGTCCCTCCCTCATCTCTCTCTATCCCTTCACACTTAAGCTCCTCCTTTATAAGATGACTATTCCAACTCTTCATGTCCTCACTTTCCACTTTCCAACAATTACAGTCAAGCTTCTGCCCTTAGCCTTTCATTAAAACTGCTTTTAATAAGGTCACTTGTGCCCACAGCTAAATACCAAGCTAAAAGACTCCTGTCAGTCCTTATCTCTTGTGATCTATCTATAGTAAGACACTGTTGGCCACTCCATGTTACCCTTTCCCTCCCTTTTCTGTTCTGATTAAACTTATTTGATTCATCTATTTTTATTTTCAATTGACTATAACTTCAACTTTAAGTGGATCTTTTTAACTTTTATTTTAAAATACTAAGTTCTCAAGAAGTTATAAAAATATATGTAGAACATGTTTTAAACATTCAAATACAAAATAGAAATTCCCAGTTCTTTTGCTATTACCTTCAGTGCTACCTCCTAAAGCTAGCCATTCCTGAGAGTTTGGTGTGTATGTTTTCAGATATGTCCTATATGTATCTTAAGGTCTGGATATCTTAACCTCTTTTGTCCCTTAGTTTCTACAGCCCTTCTTTTCCACTTTTTGCTTTTTACCATAACCTCTCAAGAGCCTTTTGGAATCTCCAATTTTTCTACCACATCATCAAATATTAATATTTTTCTGAGTTTTCTATTTTGAGCTCTTATTTTTATTTAGATCAAAGACTTTTACTACATACAGTACTGTATAATCATTTACACACTCTTAGTAAACAATCTTATGTAAGTTGGTATCACTGCTCTCTTTACTTCCTAGTTATACTTTAAGAATATTAAATCTGGGTTTCTAACAGCCAAGGGGTCATCACTACTCAGAACTCCTATGAAATATGGGAGGCTGTATAAAATGTAACATATGATGAGATTCCTTTCCTCTCTTGTTCTTTCTTCCACACTTCCGCTTCTCAGTAGAGGGCAGCACCACCATCCTCAGCGTTGGAAATTATTGATTACTCTTCCCTCTGACTGACATGAGTTGCTGAGTCCTGTCAATTTTATCTTCTAAATAATTTTCCAATTCTCTTTTTCCATTATCATACACACTACTTTAATTCATAATGTTCTCTATTATACAGGCTGAGAATACTTTATCAACAATGCTTGAGACCACAAGTGTTTTGGATTTTGGATTTTTTTCAGATTTTGGAATATTTTCATACACAAAATGAGAGATCCTGGGGATAGGACTCATATCTAAATATGAAAGTCACTTATGTTTCATATACATCTTATACACATAGCCTGAAGGTAATTGTATAAAATATTTTAAATAATTTTGTGCATGACACAAAGTTTGTATATATTGAACCATCAGAAACCAAAGATGTCACTCTTATGTTGGTGCTCAAAAACTTTCAAATTTTGGAGCATTTCAGATTTTGGATTTTGCATTAGGGATGATCAATCTGCAATTGCCTTCTAATTGATTTTCCCTTCTCTAATCAGTTGCTCTTGCAATCTATCTCCAACTTTGCTGCCAGGAGAATTTTCTATAATGCAAATGTAAAAATAAAACTGCTTAAAAACCTTCCTATGATTCTCTCTTGCCTTCAGAAAAAAGCTCAAAACTTTTGTCCATCTTACAAAAATCATCAGGGGGTCGTGACTACATAATCTCGAGACTTGGTATTAGCCATGTTATCAAATGCTCTCTTCACTCGCATCATATTGACCATTTTTCTGGTCCTGCTAAAAAGTGCCATTTTCTTTTGCCTTTCTACTTCACTACATAAGGATTCCTCTGCCTGAAAGGCCTTTTCATTTTTTTCAACCTCCCTTCCTTTGTCCTAATCATCCTTAAACTCCCAACAGAAGCTCCTTATCTCAAAATTATTTTCTGCATCCTTTGCCCTCTATGGCCACTCCTCACAGGGCTGTTATGTTTTATGTTCTGTACTTTCCCAACATGCTTTGAATTCCTGAAACATAGCTCTCGATGTGTTAATTTCCTCAAGTCTTCCTGCTCCCATCAGTACTCTCAACACTTAACACAGTTGCTGGTACATAGCTGGCACACTAAGCAGTCAACAAATAAAAATATTTAAAAGTACAGTAGACATAATAGCCAGTTTCATAAATTTCTGTATCACAAATCTTTTATTTTGTTAAAACATGAGAAATTATGCTAAACTACTCCAAGATTTTTGATTAATTTAAAACAAGTACTTTTAACCCATTATAAATTATACTTGTAATTTACAATATATACTTTAGTAAAATAATAAGAGTGTTCTGAAAATATTCCACACTGGGTAAAGTGCCCTTTCCAGAAAGAGCCACAACAAATCCAGGTAAAAAGTTTAGTCTGGGTGATGATAGAAACAAATTCATAGAAAACGTTTTTTTCTTAAGTGACATAGAAAAATGTCACTTAAAATACACGTACCATTCTTCTCATCACTGCTATATTTCCCAACTGGAAATCTCATTTGTTTCTTTATTTACATGCTTATTTAATAAAATACAACAGCCATGTTGGTTTCAAATTTAGATAAAATGAGAAATGAGGTCATTTTAATTTTTGTCTACCAAATATGACAGTGGCCCCACTTAACTATGCTTAAAACAGCACAATCTGATGTTGATATTTAAGTATAGTCAAATAAGCTGTACAAACAGATATAGAACAATAAATACTTTGACAGATGCGGGACATGGTGCCCCCTTTCCTTTTTATCATCTAAGCAGGATGATTCAGGATGCCCCCTACTAGTAAGCAGATTTCTCAAATAAAACATAATAATAGCTAAATATAGCTAATATTTACTGACCATTTACTATGCAACAGGCACTATTCTATGTGCTTTTTAGGTATTAGCTCATTAAATTTTCATAATAACTCCATGAGGTAGGTGTTGTTATATTAATAATTCCTGTTTCACATACAAGGTGAATAACTGAAGTTTGGATTGGTTAAATAACTTAGTCTACAGCACAGAGCTGATGAATCATGGATCTGGAATCTAAACAATCTATATTCTCAACCATTATGTCAAAAAAAAGGAACATAACTTTTTACATCTGTCAATGATACATGTCAACAACTACTAAGGAATAGCTTAACAAATGGAATAGGGACCATATGAACTTCCTGTTGCTATTTGAGATTTCCTTACAGCTTACTTGACTGTTTTCTAGCACTACACTATTCTCCATTATTACCCAGAATGAGGCCTATAGACGATGTACTTGCAATTGTAAAGAAGCAGCCATGGAAAAGGCAGGGCCATTTCAGAAGATACTTACCACTTCAGATTGGAATTTCAGATGTTCTGTGATCATGGAAGTTGCTACCCCACCATAAGAAAAACATCCCAAGGGATCACTGCAGCTTATGGGCCTGTCCTCTTTGTATCATTATACTCAGTGAAGGACAGTAATGCAAATAAATGCATCACAGATATATAAAATCTCTATATAGCCCTCAAAGTCAGTTCATAAGCTAAAAAATGACCAAAGAAGAGGAGAAGGGATAAAGTCACTGAAGAGTATGCCTAATCCATAAACTATCCCCATTACTACATCGTGCGACTGTGGACAAGGCTTGGCTACTCTATAAACACACACTGGGGTAAAGAGTAGCAATTTTTAGGGAGAAAAAGCACACAATTATATTAAGGAATGAAGTGTGATAAACTGTCTGAGTTTGGCTTTGACAAAAATACACTTGCAATTGGAAATGGGGGAGACTTTCAAACACTGGGTTGAGTAATACAGGCAGATTATAATATCCTTAGCTGGGCCAGGCACAGTGGCTCATGCCCATAATCCCAGCACGTTGAGAGGCTGAGGTGGGTGGATCACCTGAGGTCAGGAGTTTGACATCAGCCTGGCCAACATGGTGAAAGCCCGTCTTTACTAAAAAAATACAAAAAATCAGACAGGCATGGTGGCACACACCTGTAATCCCAGCTACTTGGGAAACTGAGGCAGAAGAATCGCTTGAACCTGGGAGATGGAGGTTGCAGTGAGCCGAGGTCACACCACTGCACTCCAGCCTGGGCACCAGAGCGAGACTCCATCTCCAAATTAATAATAATAATAATAATAATAATAATAATATCCTTAGCCACTGTCCCTTAAAGGTAAGAAGATAAGCATGAACCCACTTGTTGGAGTCCCTGGAGCCAGAGCCAGAAACATGCGCAAGTAACAGGTAACTCCTAAAGGTTTTTTCCATGTCTAAATACTTTAAGCTCCTGAATAAATACTTAAGAATTAATTTTAAAAAGGAAGCACCAACAGAAAAAATAAACAGTTCTTTTTAAGGTACCAGAAATAGACTCTCTAATTCTGATATCTCAGATCAGCTCATCTTTTATATTGTATACTGAATATATTCTTCATAAGAGTTACTGCTTGCACACTATTTTCTCCAGAAATTTCCTAAACATATGTTCAAGAAAACGACTCAATTTTTGGCATATCAGATTGAAAGCAGCTAACTATTTCTGGACTGTACATTCCTGAAATAGATAAATCCCCAAGCAATTCTGTGCACATTTAAAAGATACTGCTATGTTCATTTTGTTTGTTCTGTATTGATTACCATAAACTAAATCATGAAAATAATGTTATATTATTTCTATAGCAGCAGAGAAATCTCTCCATTGTTCTGCATATGTATCCAGTAATGAATGTGAACACATCGATATGTGTATACTTGCTGACAGAAGCTTCTTCATAGCTGACTCTATTATAAGGTTCTATGTAAATGTCAGGACTCTGATTCATTGAATTCAGTAATTTTGTGCCGTTTGTTTCCCATCGTGCTAAGGCATCCTTAGCACATACCTTGGCTAAGGATGACCCTGAATATTCCCTACTTACTTATTCACTAGAATGATTATGGCAATTTATCTTAGCCATAAACAATTTTTTCTGTTTTCTTTATCTTCAAGTGTCTTATCCACAATTCCAGATACTCAGTATCTCTAAATTCTGTATTTTGTATTTTACTAAGATTTTGAATATCCTCCAACCAATACGTTTGTCACTATAAAATCAAGCAATGGCATGAAAGTGATAAATTAAGGAAATAAAGTAGCTTGTAAATCTCATACCATAAATTGTATTATAAAGATGGAATATAGATATGGTGACCATTATCTTACATGGGTACAACATTTTATTGCTTTTAGGCTACTCTGCATACATTCTTTTAACAAATATTTAATAAGCATCTATTCTGGCACCTAGAATAAAAGGAACAACACAGACATGACCTCTACTGTTATTAGGGCTACATAACACAAGGAGAAAGTGGGCAAAAATAAGAAAGAAAATAAGATAATTAGAAGTTTTCCTCATTCCTATGAAAGCAAAAAAATACAATATAAAATAGAATAGGCCAGAGGCTTGGTGTCTCACGCCTGTAATCCCAGCACTTTGGGAGGCCGAGGCAGGCGGATCACAAGGTCAGGAGATTGACACCATCCTGGCTAATATGGTGAGACCCTGTCTCTACTAAAAATACAAAAAATTAGCTGCGAGTGGTGGCGGGCGCCTGTGGTCCCGGCTACTGGGGAGGCTGAGCCAGGAGAATGGCGTGAACCCAGGAGGCGGGGCTTGCAGTGAGCCGAGATGGAGCCACTGTACTCCAGCCTAGGTGACAGAGCGAGACTCTGTCTAAAAAAAAAAGAAAAAGAAAAAGTAGAATAAATGAGAGAGAGCATACTAGATAGGATAGTCAAGGAAAGTTATCCCTGAAAGCCAGATTTTTTTTTTAGACTGAAACTAAAAGATGAAAAGGAGTCAGCCCCACGGAAAACAGGAAGAATAATATTTTAGGAAGAGAATACAAAAACTCACAACATAGCACACAACATGGGAAAGATACTGATATTTAGAAAGAAATTAGAAGTCTGAAGTATTTTAGATATAACAAATGAGAAAGCTGTTAGAAAGAAATGAGGCTAAAGTAAGTAAAAACTAAACATGCATGCAGTGTAAACAATTTTCTTAACTGCAGGCCATGATCCAGTAGTGAGTCATGAAATGAATTTTAATAGGTCACAACAGCATTTAAAAAAGAGATTAGACTAGACTAGAAAACATCAGTGCTTATTACACTTAATGAGAATAAGAATCACTTTTAGAAATTTTGTTTCTATCATATACAGAATATACACATAAATGATATGTGTGTGAATGCCCGGGTATGTATGTATGTACTTACCAGAGTATGAAATGTATGCCTAACTTTCTCACAGTGGGTGATAGTTTTAAAAGCTTAAAAGCCACTGTTACAGACTATTGTAAGAACTTTGGATTCTGATTTGGGCTGGGATAGTGGTAAAGGCCTTATGGGTAGGAGGAGGTAGGGCAATGTTCTAGCCAGAGAGACAACCTACAAAGTCCTGAGGCCAGACAGGTAAAAATACACCATGAGAAAATGGAGTTGCAATCAGGGACCATGACTGTGATGGGCCATGTAAGATGATTCTGGAACCTGTGAATTAGATACAACAATAGGAGGTGATCTTATTGGAAGCTGGCTCAGTGAAGTGAGGGCATTATATGTCTGATTGAACTAGACTGAGTTAATAACTAAAGGCAGCCAGAATGAGCCACTTTTTAATATCTTAGAAAAGTTTGAGAGCACAAGAGGTGCATTTGGGAACCAGGGACAAATGATTTTAAGAGACAGGGGGATATATTATCTTCCTTAAATCTACATGAAGTTAATCATACAGGTTAGAAGTTGTTACCCCACTTCTATAGATGGGGAAAGTAAGATGTGAGGAGGTAAGAACACTTGCTCTGATGATTACACAGAGAGTGAAAAGATGAAGGAAGACTGGAACTCTGGTCTGGCTATCTCCCAGTCCAGTGCTCTTTCTGTTATGCTACCTCTATTTGAAACGTGTACACACTGCCAAATAAACTGGATTTAAAGAGGAATGGCAAATTAAAATGTTCTTAGAAAACTCGCTATATGATTGAGGAAATTAGGCATATGTTTTGGAGCAGGATAAAAACTGGCCCTACACTTTTTTGTTTTGTTTTTATTTCTAAGGACTTGGGGGAGAAAGTAATATTTGGTTTTTGGAGAAATCTAGTAAATATTTTATTTCTTGCTGTAGAATTTTCTTGTTTTTTTCAGAAAATGTCCCATGAATCTACACACTCCTTACCAAAAATAATTGACCAGGAAAACCATTTCAGTCAATATAAAAAACAAACAGTAAAAAGAAGGTAGGACGCTCTTTTCTTCCCATTATTTAATTACTTTTTAAATTACTTTCAAGCCCAGTGGTGTGTAGACTCTTTTCCAATTAAATTTATATATTAACTTCAAAGTGTCAAATGGATAAAAGTGGAACATGCTCCAGTTGAAGGGGGGACACAGATGATGGAGCAGAGTCTGTTTCTCTCTTTCTTTCCCAGTACAGCCACCTCTGCGCCTCTCCTCCACCGCAGAACTCCAGGGCTCCACAGAACACAGACAACCAGTGATTAATTGATTGATTCCAGGGAACACAGACAACCAATAATTAATTAAGTGATTCTGTCAGTTGATCAACAGATAATTATTGAGTATGTCTCAAGAACCATATTTTGTAACAGATAAAACAGCATATAAAGCATAGCAAAGTCACTACCCACAAAGGATTTAAAATTCTTTAATTCAAAGGAACTACTAATATCCTAAATACTTATTCCACAATTTTAAGCATTATGATTTGTGGCCAGAAAGACCTATAGCCTATATCCCTGCCTAGGAATCTGGTCCATTTTTATCATGTTGAAGATTCACTGAAGTAGAGATACTTACCGGAATTTTTGTTTGTTACACAGCGTCTGAACTCTCTATGTTTGTACAGTTTCTTAACTTGTGAATGTTGGTGGGAGACTAATCCCACTTCCAAATATAATAGCTCAGAAAGCCAGGTACTGGCTTTTCCAACCTCCATTATAAACAAGCTAAAGGAAATCAACTTAGGACTCAAATAACCAGGTGAATTTGCTCTAAATAAGGAGCTAGGGGCACAAAGCAATGGAAATGGTGACACACTGTGAGAGACATGTCAAGTTTGCAGTGGCAGTAGGGCCAGGATCCAAGATCAGTATGCAGGGGTAGCAATGGCAGACAGCGTTCGGGATGGCTGCAGTGGTGTGGTGTCTGTACTGCACTATCTCTGTGTTATGGTTTTGTGCAAGGTCTGCCTGCTGCCTGACATCACTTGTGCCTGCCTTTTCCCAGCATGATTCTCCAGACTTCTGGAAATTCTGTGAGTCACAAATATCTTTCAATAAATTCTTTGTCTTAAATAGGCCAGAGTTGGTTTCTGTTGCTTGAAACCAAGAACCTCTGCCTTAAACAGCTTCAAATTATGGAGTTTTTACATGGACCACCAAAGCCCTGCAAAGAAGTAGCTACATTATTTGGAATCTTCAACAAATTGCATATATATATATACACACACACACATATATGTATATATGTAAAATCTCTGCCTGGCCCACATGCACTACTTATTGACTTATTTAAGTTTCAAAACAGATATTCTCAAGTGCTCCACATCAGACTGAAGGCAGAGGATACACCAGAAAGATGACATGTCTATTTTGTGGAAGACACGAAAAGGAAAACAGTACTTCAGAAAGGAATTCAAGTGACCTGATATTAAACCTCACCTTATTACATAAGAATAAAAAACAATAGGTTAAATATAAAGTGATAAATACTACTGAATATCACTAACAAAACAACTGCTTTCACTTATATTCAAAAGACATACTTATTTCTTCTAACTTCAACTGCCATAACAAGAAGTAAAAAAAGAAAAAGCATTTATTCAGCCACTGCTATACCTACTGGGGAGGAAATGCAAGAATAAATGTTAAAAGTCAGTAATACTTCTTGTAATAATTTACTGAGTTTTCTCCTTCATGTGTCGTATTTTCATTACTATATATGCTGATAATATAGAGTATTGGAATCATAACTTTTACCATCCTATGATTATTTTGTAAGGAACTGCACATCTTTACTTAGCATTTAAATTCTTTATTTCTGTAGGGTAGAACAGCGGTTCTCACACTTTTAATGTGCATCAGAATCACCTGGAGTGCCTGTTGCAACACAGAGAGCTAGGTCCCACCCCCAAAGTTCCTAATTCTGTAGAACTAAGGTGGGCACCAAAAGCAGGCATTTCTAACAAGTTCTCAGTTGATGTGAATGCTACTGGTCTGGGGAATACACTTTGAGAACCATTGTACTAGTTGATACTACAATTATGAAACCTGATTTTCACAGGAATGAAAGGGAAAAGGTGTTTTAAAATTTATTCTAGGCCAGGCGCAGTGGCTTACACCTGTAATCCCAGCACTTTGGGAGGCCAAGGCAGGCAGATCACGAGGTCAGGAGTTCGAGACCACCTTGGCCAATATGGAGAAACCCTGTTTCTACTAAAAAATACAAAAATTAGCCAGCTGTGGTAGCGTGCGCCTGTAGTCCCAGCTACTCAGGAGGCTGAGGCAGGAGAATCACTTGAACCCGGGAGACGGAGGTTGCACTGAGCTGAGATGGCACCACTGCACTCCAGCCTGGGTGACAGAGTGAGACTCCATCTCAAAAATAAAATAAAATAAATTAATTCTTTTAGCCTACTTGAGTTTAAAAAAAACCCCAAAGCCTACGGTTATAAAAAGGAATTTTATATTCTGTGGCAGTTGCTCATGATAACATTACCAAAATTTCCAGTGCTATAATGGTCTTTGAAGCATACCAAAAAGATATACATAGTCAGTACATATATGAGTCACTTGCCCTGACAACAGAGGTCAGGGAAATAAATATGGACTTAAATCAATTTTAGCAGAAATGCCATTATAAAATATTTGATTTGAAGTCACTGATAAAAATTTATAAACAAGAAAAACTGAGTAACCACACACATGTATGTAAGTCTCAAAAGTTTTACACCAGTCTCAGGATACAAAATTAATGTGCAAAAATCACAAGCATTCTTATACACCAGTAACAGACAAACAGAGAGCCAAATCATGAATGAACTTCCATTCACAATTGCTTCAAAGAGAATAAAATACCTAGGAATTCAACTTACAAGGGATGTAAAGGACCTCTTCAAGGAGAACTACAAACCACTGCTCAGTGAAATCAAAGAGGACACAAACAAATGGAAGAACATACCATGCTCATGGATAGGAAGAATCAATATCGTGAAAATGGCCATACTGCCCAAGGTTATTTATAGATTCAATGCCATCCCCATCAAGCTACCAATGAGTTTCTTCACAGAATTGGAAAAAACTGCTTTAAAGTTCATATGGAACCAAAAAAGAGCCCGCATTGCCAAGACAATCCTAAGTCAAAAGAACAAAGTTGGAGGCATCACGCTACCTGACTTCAAACTATACTACAAGGCTACAGTAACCAAAACAGCATGGTACTGGTACCAAAACAGACATACAGACCAATGGAACAGAACAGAGTCCTCAGAAATAATACCACACATCTATAGCAATCTGATCTTTGACAAACCAGAGAGAAACAAGAAATGGGGAAAGGATTCCCTATTTAATAAATGGTGCTGGGAAAATTGGCTAGCCATAAGTAGAAAGCTGAAACTGGATCCTTTCCTTACTCCTTATACGAAGATTAATTCAAGATGGATTAGAGACTTAAATGTTAGACCTAATACCATAAAAACCCTAGAAGAAAATCTAGGTAGTACTATTCAGGACATAGGCATGGGCAAGGACTTCATGTCTAAAATGCCAAAAGCAACGGCAGCAAAAGCCAAAATTGACAAATGGGATCTAATTAAACTAACGAGCTTCTGCACAGCAAAAGAAACTACCATCAGAGTGAACAGGCAACCTACAGAATGGGAGAAAATTTTTGCAATCTACTCATCTGACAAAGGGCTAATATCCAGAATCTACAAAGAACTCAAACAAATTTACAAGAAAAAAACAAACAACCCCATCAAAAAGTGGGCAAAGGATATGAACAGACATTTCTCAAAAGAAGACATTCATACAGCCAACAGACACATGAAAAAATGCTCATCATCACTCGCCATCAGAGAAATGCAAATCAAAACCACAATGAGATACCATCTCACACCAGTTAGAATGGTAATCATTAAAAAGTTAGGAAACAACAGGTGCTGGAGAGGATGTGGAGAAATAGGAACACTTTTACACTGTTGGTGGGATTGTAAACTAGTTCAACCATTATGGAAAACAGTATGGCAATTCCTCAAGGATCTAGAACTAGATGTACCATATGACCCAGCCATCCCACTACTGGGTATATACCCAAAGGATTATAAATCATGATGCTATAAAGACACATGCACACGTATGTTTATTGCGGCACTATTCACAAAAGCAAAGACTTGGAATCAACCCAAATGTCCATCTGTGACAGACTGGATTAAGAAAATGTGGCACATATACACCATGGAATACTATGCAGCCATAAAAAACGATGAGTTTGCGTCCTTTGTAGGGACATGGATGGAGCTGGAAACCATCATTCTTAGCAAACTATCACAAGAAGAGAAAACCAAACACCGCATGTTCTCACTCATAGGTGGGAACTGAACAATGAGATCACTTGGACTCGGGTAAGGGAACATCACACACCGGGGCCTATCATGGGGAGGGGGGAGGGGGGAGGGATTGCATTGGGAGTTATACCTGATATAAATGACGAATTGATGGGTGCTGACGAGTTGATGGGTGCAGCACACCAACATGGCACAAGTATACATATGTAATAAACCTGCACGTTATGCACATGTACCCTAGAACTTAAAGTATAATAAAAAAAAAAAAAAGTTTTTCACCAGAGGAAAAAACACAACAAAACAAATAAGAAAGCTTTGTGAATGCCACATCAGCAGCATCTCAATTCAGTTTCATTCATTTTTTCCCTGTGTACCTAAAGCCATCAAGTAGTCAGCTCCTCTCTCACCTATCATTCAATGCTAGTCTTTAATTCATTCAACAAATATAGACTGAGCACCTATCATGCGCCACTGTTCTAGGTATCAGAGAGAGAACGGGATGCAAACAAACCAGGTCCCTGTCCACATGAAGCTTACATTCTAGTGGGGGAGAGACAAATGATCAGTTAAGAATGATAGTCAAGAGAATGACAGATAGTCATACATGTTATGGAAGAAACGTGGTCTCTCTTAGAGAATACCAGAGAAATATATACATCAATATGCTTCTGAAGCTAAAGTCACAGAAAACTTATCTGGTCAATAGTAAGAATGAGGAGAAGCAAATAAGATAGGAAGAGAAAAGAATATAGAGTCAGAGAAGCCAGAAAAAGACACTGATTTAAGGATAGAGTGGTTGACTGGTTGATGGCTAGAGATGAAGTAAATTTAATCTAGAAGGATGTCTGTTAGATTTAACAACTGAAGGTCATCAATGACCTTGATAAGGGCAATTGTATTGTAATGTGGAGAAGCAAGCAAGCTTGGAAGGGGTTGAAGAGCATGTGGTAAGCAGTATCTCAATTCAGTTTCATTTATTTTATCTCTGGTACTTAAAGCCACCAAGTAGTCACCTCCTGTCTCACCCATCATTAAATGCTAATCTTTATTTAACTCATTCAGCAAATACAGATTGAGCACCTATCAGGGCCATTGTTTTAGGTATTAGAGAGAGAACAGGGTGCCCTTTCATGGTCTTTTCCACATAAGGGCAGTCCTCTCTCCAAGAGAAATTTCTACGTAACCAGCCATATACCATTACTGAAATCTAAATGGCAAGTGGATTCAAAAACCAACTCCTATACCAGTCAGAATGTGTACGTAAGTAGAAGCATAAATGAAGAAAGCACCTCCGCATCTCAATTACAGAATTCCATGTAACCATTTCTCTTAAGGAGACAGCATTTGAATAATAATAAGAAAGCATAATTTCACCTGCAAATACTGAAATTTCATATTCCACTTATAGAGGAAGAGACTGAAGAAATATTCCTTTTAAGTTTCCTTATTAATCATTTAAAGTGTATGGGAAAATAATTAGGTGACTTCAAAAATGCACTAAAACATGATTTCTCAAGTGATGACTATAGGTATAGTACTTTAAAAATGGATTTTAAATTATTCAATGTCAATATATATTAGTGTACCATTTCCCAAAGCATAACATGTGATTTTATTAGATGTTATTCAGGTAAAAGTGTTCTGTGGTTCTATGCATTTCTATAGGACTTTTCAGAGCTTTTAAAAGGGTAACAGGAATTGAGTGTTCCAAAGAGAAAGTGAATCACATAGTGTTTCCCTGCTTGTGTAACCACAGAACTCTTAAGGGACTAATGTATAATGGATCATGGTATGAGAAGTTATGTATTGGAGTTGAGAAATCTATAATCTAAACAGGAACACTACTAGAACAGATATACACACAATGAATAATTTTGCGTTTTAAAACACTGATTATCTCTAAACAGTGGGCAAGCTTCAAAGAGTGGTTTTGTAAGAAAATCCTTTAAAATAAAGATTCTTAATTTGACCATAATACAGCATGATGTCTCTATTTCCACTTTGACTAGCATGATGTAGGAGCCAGTGGGGGAGGTATGAGTCAAAAAAGAGTGGGGGAAGAAAAAAATCTTTTTATTTAAAAAAAATATTTCTTAGCTACACCAAGAAATTTCCATTGAAATGAACTCTCTACATGGTATGCAATGTTTCCCAGCAGGTTTAATCATAGTATTCTAAATGATTAAATATCATAAATAGTAAGAATTTATAGAAATAAAGATAATGATCAAGACTTTGGGAAAATCTTGGAAAAACTACTGCAAGGAAATACACAAATGATGTAACATAGGTTCCTACAGAAGCAAGGATAAAATAAACAGGGGCAAAAGTGAAATAAATTACCTTCTCCCTTGAGCAAAAAGCTACTATATTCCAACACACAGTGCTGTAAAGAGTCTCAGTTGTTTAACTGAAATGTACACTCATTCACTAACCCACACTGTTATGCCTGTTTTGCTGGCAGTAATTGTCCATATTCACAGGGAGAACCAGGTAAACACTTCAGTATCATCAAATTATAATGATTACACTTTTTCATAAGTGATGACACATATCTGTGAGAGCTGTCATCACCTCTTGAGTGAGACCCCATGCATTATGGCTACATGACATGGGGACGCTGGTGACCAGAGCATTAGTAAGCATGCACAGGTTGTAGGGCCATGTACTGGGTGCTCAAAAGTTCATGATAAAGATCAAAGTCCCTATCTTCTGGAAGTATCATTAGCAAAAAGCATTTATTATCACACAGAAGTGGGACTCTGACTGTGATACAAGACAGGGATCAAACACTAACTTGCTATTAATTCAGTGTGGTAGAATAGAAGAATATGGAATATTCTTTCCTAACATACATGGAAGTGTGCCAAATAAAAAGAAGCTACAGAAAGACCCTAAAATGAACATTAGAGACAAAAATTGTAATAGTCAAATGTCAGCACTACAAAATTACAGAAAGACTGAAATAGCTTATGCTGAAAAAAATTTTCTAGTCCTATTTGAGAAAAAATATTCAAAGTCCCTAGTTGCTAAAATTTTGAGTATAATCCATGGCAACACAATGACATTTCCTTATTAAGTATAAAAATGATGCTATAGAACCTTTAGTCAAAAATCATCCTTGATAGTAAAGAAAGGTTTTTAAAGATGCATCTTCTCCCTCTTGACCAAAAGTGCACATTTGTGACATTATCGGCTAGAGTTGAGGATACAATTTGAGTCCACACAGACCAGATCAAAGCTAATTGGACTTTGTGACAAATGACCTCATGACCTAGACCTCATTAGTCATGATCTAACCAACTGAGCTAGTGGGCCATAGAAAATACATGTTAGCACTAGATATTTGCTTTGAATCATTTCTGCACTTAAACAGGCTCTATAGTTTTAAAGAACTCACCTTACAAATGCTGTTTTTCTAAGGTTTTGTGAATGAATGAATTCATTCAACTCATGTTTACCTATTATGTGGAGGACCCTAAGATCATTGATAAAGCAGTTTAAAAATGCACAAGACAATATGCAGAATTTAGAACCGTAAGTAGTAGCGAAAAATGTAAACAAAGTGCATAATTTTACAGCAATAACTAATGTTTATTGAGTGCTTACTATTCTTTAGATGATACATAAAGCACTTTTGATTAACTGAGGTTACAGGTTGAGTATCCTATATCCAAAATGCTTGGAACAAGCAGTGTTTCGAATTTTTTACTTTTTCACATTTTGAAATATTTGCATTATATACTTACCAGTTGAGCATCCTTAAGCTGAAAATCTAAAATCTGAAATGCATAATGAGTAGTTCCATTAAGCATTATGTTGGTGGTCAGAAAGTTTCAGATTTGGGAGTATTTTGGATTTCTGATTTTCGGCTCAACTGGTACTCCATTTCATACTTAACAGACTAATCTCTCCACCTTAGCTTGGACCAATACAAAACGAGAAATAACTGTGATAGGTACTATACAGTTAACTCTCTCAGTACCCATTCCAACTGCCCTTTTCCCTTGTCACATTCTACCACAACAGACATGAAAGCTACAAACTCCCATTCTCACATTCCCCTGCAGGTGACCATTACTACTTGTCACAGACAAAGATGAAATGACAACTGACAACTGGGTGACCTCTAGCAGTGTCTAGAAAGCCATTTATTTTCCCTGAGAGCATAAAGGTCGAAGTGGCAGGCGTCTTTTCCATTTGGTATAAATGCCAACAGTAGTTTAAGTTTACGGTAAAGATTCCAAAATCATGCTCCAGGGGGCCCTGGACCTAAACAACAAATAAGTAGAGTGAAAAACATTCGCAGTGTGTCTAAAATATGTAAAGAAGTATAGATTTAAGAGGGTAACAGAAATTTACTGACTTTATAATGGGCCAATCACCTAAGTAAATGTAAATAAAACAAAATGCCAAGTTCTCACTCAGGGAGAGTTCTTCCTACTATGGGAAACACAAACAAGCATTCATAGTACAATGCTGTAAGTAAAAGTCAGGGGATAATGTTGCCTTTTATAAGGGAAGGATAAGCTAACTGCAGAGAAGGAGAGTCGGGGTCCATGTCACAAAGAAGGGAGTAACATGTCTGTCTATAAAGATCACACTAGATTGGGTTTGGGGAGACTGGGAGGAAAGGAGAGAAGACAGAGAATGCTATTTCAGCAGAGAAAATGACATGTCCAAAAACATAGAAGTATGAAGGGGAAATATTTGGGGAAAAATGCGCAAAGTTGGTTATGCCTAGAAGGTAGAAAATAAGGCTAGGGAAGTAGGAATGGGGAGAATGCCAGTGTGGAAAGTTAGATTTTATTTTATAGGCAATGGAGGTAGTGTTAGGCAGTAGTGATGTGGGTAGATTCAGTGACCAAATATAGTAAAAAATGAGAGAAGTAAGAGTCAATGAAAAGCTTCTAGTTTTGTATCATCTATTATGTACCAGGCTGTGTATTCGGTACTTTAAATATATTTCCTTGTATCCTCACAAACACTCAATAAGAGTGAGATTATTCTCCTTCCACTTCCATGGAAACAATAACAAAAAGCTCAGAATATTTAAGTACATTGGTCACAATTATAAAATGAATATGAAGTTAACCGGAATTCTGTTTTTAGTTATAATAATAGATAACAACAACTGAACTCACAGGTCATGAATACTTCTGGTGTTAAGAGTTATTACAGTGGTGAATAAAAACAAAAAAAGTCCTGCCTTCATGGAACTTATAGGTTGAAATCATGGAAATAAATGAAATCACTCAAGGAAAGAGGAGATGTAGTAAGAATAAAGACAGCAGAGGTTATCATCCCGGGGTATACCAACATCGATGGGAGGTGGGCAGAAGAGTCAGTGAGAGAGCCTGAATTCATTTTAGGTTAACTGAGGAAGCCAATGGGTTCCAAGCAAAAAAGTCAATTTGGAAACAATTCTAGTGACTTACAATAATTCTTAGTTTCTTTATTTATAATAACATTCTGCATCCTATTCCAAAGCAGCTAAGACGCCCAAATAAAAATTTATACTATTGTTGAGGCAAAAGAGATAACCTGGTTTCGGGCAGGGGGCAGGTTTAGGTAGGAAAGCAAGATTTATTGAGTAGCAGGCAATTTTATGTGGAATATCTTATTTTAAAAATGTTTAAAAATCCCAAACTCCATCACATAAAAACAAAAAGCATAGAGTTTAGAAGCTATCATTAAAATACAGATATCACTAACAAGGGGTACATACATTTTTTCTCTGCATAGGAATAACTATTAAAGGGCATAAGACTTTTAATAATTTAAAATATCCTGTGGGGTTAAGTGAAAGGAAAATGAGTACATATTCTTAATAAATGTAGATAAAAGCTCTAAATATCAGCTTAATTTCAATAACTCTGTTCTAGTACAAAGTTACTTTGAAAACAAGGAAACAATTTGGGAATAGTAGGAGGTGTTCAAAAGTACATTATTTTTCTCTGAGTGGGGGAATTAAAAAGACTTCCACATATAAACTTACATTGCTCCATTGGTATAGACAGTATCGCTTCCTTCCACATACTGCACCTGAGCTGGATAGACATGTTGTACCTGCTGCACAGTCTGTACCTGCTGTACCTGAAAAACAAGTATTAGGACCTTAGTAAGAGGTAGGTATGATAGGAAGAATACAGAGCATTAGATCTACCTCAAAGCTTTCTCTGGTATCATTAATAAATGTGAGAATGACTTATAAGAAAAACTATTAGATTCATGCTGTAGTTTCAAGATAAGTGTGTGTTGGTTCCAGAGCAACTACAACATTTATGCAGAATAAATTCTGTAACATTCCTGCAGGTATAAATGTACAGACACATTTCAACTGTTCAGGTTTAAAATTATAAAAGTTCTTGGCCAGGCACGGTGGCTCACGCCTATAATCCTAGCACTCTGGGAGGCCAAAGTGGGCAGACTGCTTGAGCTCAGGAGTTCAAGACCAGCCTGGGCAACACACTGAAACGCTGTCTCTATTAAAATACAAAAAATTAGCCGGGCATGGCAGCATGTGCCTGTAGTCCCAGTTACTCGGGAGGCTGAGGCAGGAGAATTGCTTGAACCCGGAAGGTAGAGGTTGTAGTGAGCCAAGATTGTGCCACTGCACTCCAGTCTGGGTGACAGAGTGAGATTCTGTATCAAAAAAAAAAAAAAAAAAAAAAAAAAGTGAAAAAAGAAGAAAGTTCTTATTTTGGTGACATGAAATTCTATTCCATTTTAATTTTAAAAATTAAAGCTGAATTTTTTAAAATTAAGAACAATTCATATAGAAAATTTCAAACACTCAAATTTGTAAAAAATATTGTAATAACCCCATGTACTTGTCATCCAAGATAATGATCTTTTCTGTTTATTCCCTTCATAGGATCATTTTAAAGTAATAACAGAAGGCCAGGTGCAATAGCTCACCCCTGTAATCCCAGTACTTTGGGAAGTGGAGGCAGCTGGATCACCTGAGGTCAGGAGTTCAAGACCAGCCTCCTGACCAACGTGATGAAACCCCATCTCTACTAAAAATACAAAATTAGCCAGGCATGGTGGCACATGCCTGTAATCCTAGCTACTTGGGAGGCTGAGACAGGAGAATCACTTGAACCCAGGAGGCAGAGGTTGCAGTGAGCTGAGATTGTGCCATTGCACTCCAGCCTGGGCAACAAGAATGAAACTCTGTCTCAAAAAAAAAGGAATTCCAGAGATTATATCATTTCACAGGTAAATATTTTCATTTGTATTTCTAAGAGATAGGAATTGTTTTTAGCATGAACACAATAATATCACATATAAAACATTAACTATTCCTTAACATCATCTAAAACTCAGTCATTGTTAAAATTTCCCTGATGAGTCCAATCACTATATTACTGGTTTTTTCAAAGTAAGATCCAAACATGGTCTACATAATACATTTGGGTTGATATTTTCTTTCTCTTTGACTCTCCAACAGTTCCCCCATCATTTTTATTTCCTGCCTATTACTTATTCAAAAAACTGAGTCATTTATCTTGGAGAATTTCTGGCACCTAGATTTGATAAACAGTATCCTGAAATGTCATTTAATACGTTCCTCTATCTCATGTATGCTGTATAAACTGGAACCTGTTGGGGCTTGAACAAGTTCAATTTTTTAAAAGTTGTGTACTTCCTATGGTACCATATCAGTTGACATATAACAACTGGCTGTCCCTCTGCAATGTTAAGTTTGACCAGTGGAGTCATATGTTGTCAGCTGGATCTGTCTATTAATAGTATCCTGCTCCCTATCCACGATTTGCCTGAGGATATTAGTAGCCATTGATGATCATGTCCTACAGATATTATTTTAATAAATAAAGGTTGTTAACTTGCGGTAGTCTATTATTCTTTCTTCATTTATTAGCAAAATCCTTCTATAAAGAATAAATTCCTCCCATTAATTATTTAGTTACTTTGAAAAGTTTTTATGGGAAGAATAGGATAAGTACATGATTCTTTTATATTACATCACTGAAAATGACTTTATCCCCCAGTAACCTCCAGAGGTGATCAATGTGTTTTTTCACTTTGTTTTGTTTGTATCCTTATGATTCTCAGCTTTTGAACATATTGAATGATTTTCAATCCTAGCAGTCTTTTTTCCTTGCTAAAATTGTCCCATTGTTGGCCAATGGTAGTCTCTTCAAACTGGTTCCTATGACATAACCCCATCTTTCTTAACTCTGCTACTTTCTGCTATGACAAATGTTCTAGACTTTTGTCATATTTCCTACTCAAGATCTGGAATCAGACATTTCTTCAAAAAACCCTGGCTCTTGTTAGTGGAAAATGGTATTCAAAGACTACAACTGGAACCCATGAATGCTCACTGCTAGGATGCTATTCATATTTCTAGGTCCTTTCATTGATCAAAGCTAGAAATACAAATATTTTTGAAGGATAAAAATACATATAAATTCATACTAATTTTTTCATTGAATTTTAAATAGATACAAATTAAATATAGCTTTGATATATTTGCCCATCTTTGCTCTTAATGCTACAAATTTTGGTTACTAGAGATTTTAACATGATTACTTATTTGCTTTATCATGAAATTTTATGGTTTCAAAATAAAAATACCATATTACTAATATTTGATTATCAAATATTATTTGTTTCCTCCAATTTTTCTGCCCTTAAGATATATGCCCCTAGAGATGTATACTTGTATTACTATAAAGTCACTTAAAATAAGTCATCAGCTTGATACACAGTTAAATTCATGTGTTTAATTTTCTTTTTAATTTTAGGATTTGCTGTATTTAATTTTGATTTAATTTTGCTTTATTATTACATAAAATATCTATGTGGTTCCAAAGCCAAAACTATAAAACAAGGAATATATTTGGACAGATGATCCTCCTTTCATCCCTGTTGCCTCTATCATACTAACTGCCCCCCACACCCCCCATAGGTAACCATTTTTACTATTTTTTGGTTTATTCTTTCATTGCCTTTCTTTTTCTCTGTATCTTTTTAGACATACACGCAAATGTATATGAAGGTGTATAGAAGTACCCACATGTGAATACATATACACCTCATTCTAAGAAAAAAAAAATAGCATTTTACACACACTGTTCTGAACCTTGCTTCTTAAACTTAACAATATAGCATACATTTGAAGATCATTCAAGTATGATACATTATGACATAAAATAAAAAAGGAACATATTTCTTTTTACTTGGAATTATGAAAAATTTTCCTCACTACAAAATCCAGAAGTGATAAAAAACGCTTTTAAATAAAATTGTAAACCTGTTTGCAAGGTTAAAAATATAATAAGCAAAACCAAAGACAAATGAGCATCCAAAATTTTGAGAGAGAAAGACTGATAATCCTATTTTTAAAATGTATAGAAAATCTAGATAACCTTGGGTTGGGTGATGCCTTTTTAGATATAATACCAAAGGTGTAATTGATCAAACAAATAATTCACAAGCTGGATTTCATTAAAACGGAAAATTGCTACTTTGAAAGACACTGTGAAGAAAATGAAAAGACAAGTCACAAACTGGGATAGAATATTTGCAAGACTGATCTGATTAAGGATTGTTATCCAAAATTTACAAAGAGCTCTTAAAACTCAACAATAAGAAAATAAACAAGCTGATCTTAAAAAGGGTCAAAGACCTTAATACAGATGACAAACAAGGATATGAAAATATTCTCCCATCATAAGATACCAAAATCTAAAACACTGAATTAGAATGGCCAAAATCCAGAACACTGACAATACTAAATGCTAGCAGGGATGTGAAAAATATAGAAACTCTCATTCATTGCTGGGAGGGATGGAAAATGGTACAGATACTTGGGAAGGCAGGTTGGTAGTTTCTAACAACACTAAACATAATCTAATCATATGATCCAGTAATCATGTTCCCTGGTATTTATCCAAGGAGTTGTAAACTTATGTATACACAAAAACAGGCATACATGTTTATAACAACTTTATTTGTAATTGCCAGAACTTGGAAATAACCAAGATGTCCTTCAGAAGGTGGATGGAAGAATAAACTGCACTACACATCAAAACAATGAAATATTGTTTTCATTAATTCCAATAATGGAATATTATTTTGCACTGAAAAGAAATGAACTACCAAGCCATGAAATGACATGGAGAGAACTTGAATGCATATGACTAAGCAAAAGAAAGTAATCTGAAAAGGCTACATACTGTAGGATTTCAACGATCTCACATTCTGGAAAAGGCCAAATGACGGAGACAGTAAAAAGATCAGTGGCTGCCAGTGGGGGAAAGGAGAGATGAAAAGGCAGGGCCCGCAGGATTTGCAGAACAGTGAAACTACTCTGTATGATACTGTAATGGTGGATACATGTCATTATACATTTGTTCAAAACCATAGAATGTACAACACCAAGAATGAATTCTAATACAAATTTTAGACTTTGGTTGATAATGATGTGTCAATGTAGGTTCATCAGTAATAACAAATGTACCTCTCTGGCAGGGAATGTTTATAATGGAAGAGGCTACTCATGTGTGAAGCAAGGGGTTTTATGGAAATCTCTGTACCTTCCTCTCAATTTTGCAGTAATACTAAAGGTGCTTTAGAAAAATGAAGTGTTCTCAAGAAACTAAAATCTTTTTTTAAATGTGAATGCACATACATATGTAAATATACAAACATATTCTAGTTTAATTAAATAATATAAAAATGAATAGAATAAAATAAAATCATGCAAATATTTATAGACCTTGAAATGAAGAAACCTCCCTAGAAACATTCAAGAGCCAAATGCCAGAAAAGCCAGTCAGATTTGAACAACAACAACAAAGACAGTTTAGAACAAATAACGCCATAAACAAAGTTCAGAATCTAGACATCATTGAATAGTTTGCAATATACTTAATAAGGTATAGTATCCCATATATATAAATACTCCCTATAAATCAATAAAAAAAAGAACTAAAACATGTAAGAACATAGGTGGGTCACAAAATTAAAATTATAGATGAACGACAAATGTAAATGTTAAAAGCTCGGCCAGGCGCGGTGGCTCAAGCCTG
>NW_012114733.1:7121502-7148210 GCF_000951035.1 Colobus angolensis palliatus | reverse complement strand
GGCCACTGCACTCCAGCCAGGGCGACAGAGCAAGCCTCCGTCTCAAAAAAAATAAATAAATAAATAAATAAATAAAATAAAAGCTCAACATTAAACGTAATCAGAGAACTTCAAATGAAAACTACTTTTTACTCTCTAGAACTATAAAAATTACCAAGGGATTATATTAGGACAATATTTTAAGAAAACAAGCATGCTTACATATAGTCAGTAGTAATATAAATAGGTTATTTAGGCAATTTAAAGGTAATTTATCAACAGGCATATCATTTGACATTTTTGTGAATTTCCTCAACAAGAAAACTCAGAATCTGAAGAGCTGCTGTCCAAAAAAATTTCAAAAAATATGTAATTTATAAGAAAAAGGAAAACCTTAATGATGATGAAACTTGACATTATCAAGTCAATTTTAATTAGACCATTCCATAGAATACATGGCCGATATAAAAGAATAAAGTAAGATTTATATGTATTTTAGTAGCAAGATTTCCAATACATATTACTAAGTTAATAAAGTATGTTGTGGAACAATACTTATTCTTACAGTATTATTAGCTTTGTGCTTACAAAAATAAATTTATGAATATAGAAACATAAATGTAAATAAAATGTGTGTATGTGTGTGTGCATATATGTTTGTATGTGTATACGAATTCATATAAAAGAGAATAGAAGGATATATACCAAACTTCTAAAAATGGTAACTCTGCTGAATGACATGAAAAGAGGTGAGAGGGGTGAAAAAACTATCTTTTATTCTGCATATTTATGTTGCTGTTAGATTTTTTAAGTGAAAATGAATTCATATATTATGAACATATTAAAATCATATTAAACATAAAATCATACTTAAGGTCTTACCACTATGGCTGGTCACATCTTAAACATCTCTGCACCTTACACATTAAACACCTTACACATCACATTAAAATATATTGAAAGTTTATAGGACTTCCGCTTCAGGCCATGCTGGAGTAAACACTACTAGAAATGCCCTGCCACATGAAACAAATAAAAAACTTGACAAAATATATAAAATAATGTTTTCAGTCATGTGACAAAAGGCATCATAAGATAGTGATCCTTAAGAGAATGGACACAAACAAGGTGAATCCTGCCATGATCCTGGCTTCTGACCTAGAACCATTTTCCACACTGCAGAAAAGGAAGAGAGAAACTAGGACAGAATGATGGTCTCACTCAGATAAGGAAACAAAGATTAGAAATGGGAAGGCTTAACAGCCGCTGAAATGTGGGAGCAGAGTATTAGAGAAGGCATTAGAGAAAATGACAGCAACAGACCCAAGAGAATCTCTCATCATTTTCTGAACTGCACACGTGTGAGGTGCAGAGATGTTTTAAGATGTGACTACCCATAGTGGTAAGACTTTAGTGAACCCCTAGGTCATTCTGTAGATGTACCAGAAGGGGTAAAGCCTTAGTAGTAGGGCTATACTAGCTCTAGAGTAAAAACAACTTTAAACTCATCCTAATGACGCTAAAAAACAAGACTTGACAATATCAGTCTGAATTACAAGCAGTGTAACTGACTACCCAAAACAAAATGTAATATGTTTAAAGGAAGACAGCAAAATCCAGACTTACAATACCATAAGAATCATAATGCCTAGCATACAATAAAAAAAATTACACATACAAAGAAGCAGGGAAATGTGACCTGTAATCAGGAGAAAAATCAATCAATAGAAACAGACCTCGAAATGACAGAAATGAACTAGCAGGCAGAAACTTTAAAACAGCTATTATGAATAGACTTATGATTTAAGGGAAAACATGAACATGATGAGAAAACAAGAAAGAAGCTATAAAGAAGAACCAAGTACTATCTGTAGAGTAGGAAAATATAATATCTAAAATGAAAATTTCACTGATTAGGATTAAAAGCAGATAACACAATAAAGAAAAGACCACTCAAAATGAAAGCCTAGCAATAAAATCTACCCACCATGAAAAACAGAGACAAAAAAGAAATGATGAGAAATAAAGTATCAGTGAACTAGGGGACAGTATTTAGTGGTCCCAGACAGAGAAGTAACAGAAAACATATTGAATAAAGAGTGGTAGATTTCTTTTTCCAAATTTGATTGAAATGATAAACACAAATAGAAGAACATCATCAATGTACTGACAAAGAAGCCAAAGTAGCAGGATCACTAGAGGCCAGGAATTTAGGACTAGCCAGGGCAACACAACAAGACCCTGTCTCTACCAAAAAACATTTTAAAAAATGAATAGAGAAAGAACATTAAACCAAAATGCATTATAATTAATGTGCTAGACCCAGTAATAAAGAGAAAAAAATTAAGCAGATAGAAAAAAAGATAGATACCAGGCAGCAAATATTAGAATGATTGAAAACTTCTCAGTCAAAAATAATGCAAGTATGAGACAAAAAAATAACAGCTTTAAAGTAGTGATAGAAAAAAAATTTCAACCTAAATTTCCATAACCAGTGAAATAGCCTTCAAAAATGAAGAGAGGATCCTTTTTCTGACAAACAAAAGCTGACAAATACTTCTCCAGCAGATAGCCAATGAAGATAATGACAAAAGAAGTTCTTCAGACTGAAGAAAAAGAATACTAGATGGAAACTGAGATCTACATAAAGAAATGAGAAACATCAGAAACAATAAATTTTTAGGCAAGTTATAGGAATTTTTTGTTTTCTTTTACTTTTCTATAAAAGGTAATTGACTACGTAGAGCAAAAATAATAATGCCTAGTGGGGCATTATTACAATACATGTAGAAGTGAAATGCATGAATAACAAAAATAGCACCAAGGACAGAAGAGGGAATTGAAAATATTCTTTTATAATATTCATATGTATTTAGTGGTAAATTATTGGTTGAACACAGACTGATAAATACATATTTTTTAAAATCTTTGAATACTAAAGAAAAAAATAATGAAGATAGAGTGTCATACTAGAAAACAGTCAATAAATCTAATAGAAAGCAAAAACAAAGGAAATAAAAGAACAGATGGGACAAATAGAAAACAAATAACAAGATGCTAGAATTAAATGCAACCATATCAATAATTACCTGGAATCTACAAGATTCAAATCCTGATTGTCAGAGTGAGTAAAAATGGGTGAGATCCAACTATATGCTATCCACCAAAACACAATTTAAATATACAGAAACAGGTTAAAAATAAAAGAATGTAAAGAGATAAACCTTGCAAATACCAATTATAAGAAAAAATGAACTGGCTATATTAATATCAGTCAAAGTAGACTTCAGGACAAAGAATATCACCAGATAAAAAGAGAAATATTTCATTAAGAAAAATATCAAGAAATAACAAATCCTATATGTGTTTGCTCCTAAAGACAGAGTTTCAGAATACCTGATGCAAAAACTGATACAATGGAAAGAAGAAAATTGAAAAATCCAGTAACAATTGGAGGTTTCAGGGTTCTTTTTTCCATAATTGATATGCAAAAAAGACAGAAAATCATTGAGAATATAGAAATTATCAATCAACTTAACCAAAATGACTTTCACGTCATAATCTACGTAACAACAGTAGAACAGGCATGTTCTGATGCACATGAACATGCTTCATGAAAGTTCAAACAATGAGGAATAAAATAAGTCTCAACAAATTTAAAAGTATTAAAACAATACAGAGCATGCTCTCTGACCAAAAACATTAAACTTGACATCAAGGACAAAAAGATATCTTAAAAAGTCCAAAATATTTGTAAAATGAACAAAATACTTATTAATATAATCTATGGTTTATATCATGAAGAAATCACAAGGGAAATTAGAAAATGTATTGAATTGAATGTTACTGAAAATATACCATGATTTTCAGAGTGCAGCCAGAGCCTCGTATAGAGGGAAATATAAATTTCCCTCTATAAATATATATATGTTAGGGAGAAAATATCAAAGGCAATAACCTGTTTCCACTTTGTGTTAAAAACTGAAGAACAAATCAAACCTAGGATAAGAAGAAAAAGGAAGGAAGGAAGGAAGGAAGGAAGGAAGGAAGGAAGGAAGGAAGGAAGAAAGGTAGGTTGGTTAATAAAAGAAATAAAAATCTGAAAACAGAAAAAATAATTGAAACAATAGCAAGGTAGACTTATCAAAGAGAAAAGGAAGACACAAATTACAAATTCCAAGGATGAAAGATTACAAATTCCAAGGATGAAAGGGGAAACATCACTATACATCTTTAAAAAGGTGATAATAAAGACAATGTAGTGTTAATAAATTCAACAACTAAGATGAAATGGACAGTTTATAAAAGACACAAATGACCAAAACTTGCACCAAAATACTCAATCCCAAATCATATATATAAACTTGAATTTATTCCCACAGAGGAAACTCCAGGCCTTGATGGCTTTACTGGTAAATTGTAGGAAACATGTCAAGAAGAAAAAAATTGCCAATCTAACACACGTTTTAAAAAACAGAGAACAACAGAACATCTCCCAACTGTTTTTATGAGCCTAGCCTAAAAGTGAGACCAAAACTAGAAAAGACATTACAAGAAAAGAATACTACAAACTAATGTCTCTCATAAACCTAAATGCAAAAATCTTTAACAAAATATAAGTAGATCTAATCCAATAATATATTTACAGGACAATACATCATAATCAGTTAGGGTTTAACCCAAGAATGCAATGCCAGTTTAATATTTACAAACCCACAAATACAATCCACGATATTTACAATATAAAAGAAAAAAACTCTTGATCACCTCAATAAATGCCAGAAAAGCATCTGACAAAACTCAACATGCATTCATGGACACACACACACACACACACACACACACACACACAGAGTAAGCTAAGGATAGAGAGAAATTTCCTTAACCTGACAAAGCATCTATAGAAAAAAATACAAATATTATATTTAATAGTAGGAAACAGAGCATTAACACTTTCAAAAATACTCACATTTTTCATAACATAATGTCTCTGTTTAAATTCTTAAGTGTGTCCCAATCATATTTTAGATAAAAACAAAATAACCAAGACAACAAAATCATTTCATTTATAATACGTAAACTTTGATGGATATTTTCAAACATAGCCTCTCCCTCCTTTTTAATCATCCACTAAAATCTTGCATATTCTTGCTACCTTCTCATCACTTATACTGTTTTCTCTCCATAAATTATCTCATCAACCAATAGAAACCCACTATTTCCTTTAAGGCCTAATTAAAAATTTAGTTTCTCTACTTTTCTAAATTTTTAAACAACATAATATTTTTATTTTTGCAGTTATAATTACAAGATAAATTAGAACATATTTTGAATTTAAAGAAAATAAAAACACAACATAAAATTTGTGGCACGCAGGAAAGTAGTGTTTAGAGAGAATTTTTATTTAATTGCTTATATTAGAACCAAATTTCACCAGAGGCTGGGAAGGGAAATGGGGAAGGGAGGATGAAGAGAAGTTGGTTAATGGGTACAAAAATATAGTTAGATGAAAGTAGTAAGTTCTAGTATTTAGTAGTAAAGTAGGGAAATTGTAGTGAACAATAACTTATTATATATTTCAAAATAGCTAGAAGAATTGTAATGTTCCCAATACAAAGAAAAGATACATGTTTGAGGTGATGGATATCTGAACTACACTGACTGGTTCAGTACACATTGCATATGTGTATCAAAATAACACATGTATCCCTGAAATATGTACAACTATAATATATATTTTAACAATTAGTTTCTCTAAAGGGTCTTCTGTAACTTATTTTATCCCATAAGAGACTATTCCTCTCTTTTTGCTCTCAGGATTTATGAATACACAGGTAGTAACACATAGCTTAGTATTAATTCAGATTCTCAACTGGTTTCCTTCATGGTGGCCAATATGGTGAGGTGGAAAAATTGGTTACTTTGAAATTAAGAGGTTCTTGTGCTGATATTGGATATTAGGGTGGTCAGTTATTTCTTTAAGCAATGATTTCCTTGTATATAAAATACAAATGATATCGAATCTATCAAAAGGGTTTTTGTGAGGATCCAAAGCAATTAAGTGTAGATACAAAGCATGGTTTAGGTCTATATGACAATTATAATACATCTTGAATAATTGGTGAAATTATGAAATACTTCAAAAACAAGAGTCTTGTTTTTATGTCTGTGCAAATTTCATCTTTAGATCCCATTTGGTTTCAGCCATAAATGTGCACAATAAATGTTCATCAAGGGTCCCTTAAAATCATGAGATTCTATAATTAAAGTAGAAATGAAACTTGGAAAATGTCAAGAATCTTGGAAAAGAAATCAGGATAGATGCTGGCTAACTCGTCTAGGACAGCAATATATAAATATGTCTCTTGATCACATGGAGACTTTACAGTACAACGTAAAAACAGGGCATATTTCTTTATACTACCTACCAAGTTAACAAATTGACAAAGTGAATGGAACACCAAATTAAATAGTGAAAATACTGAATTACAGCGTATTTTGGAGGTAACACCATTTTTACGATTATCCAGTGTATCAGTCCATTCTCACGCTGCTATGGAAAAATACCCGAGACTGGGTAATTTATAAAGGAAAGAGGTTTAAGTAAATCACAGTTCCACAGGGCTTGGGAGGACTGAGGAAGCTTCCAATCATGGTGGAGGGGTAAGCAAACACAAGTCCTTCTTCACATGGCGGCAGGAAGGAAAAAGATTGCCAAGTGAAGGGGAAAGCCCCTTATAAAACCATCAGATCTCATGAGAACTCACTCACTGTCAGGAGAACAGCATGGGGGAAACTGCTCCCATGATTCAATTATCTCCACCCAGTCCCGCCCTTGATACGTGGGGATTATTACAATTCAAGGTGAGATTTGAGTGGGGACACATAGCCAAACCATATCATCTGGCATGTATGGTTTTTCTCCCAACCTTTAAGAATCTGGGCCTACGAGGCCCTTGACACAATTTGGTGAAGGTAAGAAATGGAATTGGGCATAATGCTTATAATTTGAGAAGGGATTTTTTTCAAAGGCAAAAGATAGTGGAGGAAGTAAAGAGGGATTTAAAAAGGGCAGACAACGAAAAGAGGAACCAAAAAAGGGAAAGTATCTCATGTATACATATCTCATTCCACCAGTGAGAAGTTAAGAAGACCCTCGAGAACATTTTCTTTACCCTAGTTTTTAGTTTAGAGTTTGTCATTTTTTTGTTGTTGTTGCTGTTTGGGCAGTGAGGCTCTGCCTTTGTTATAACAGTAAAAGTGGACCGGAAAGCCATAGATATGCTCTCTTCTACCCAAAGTAAAGTCAGTTAGGTCCAGGAAGAGAACTGTGACCAGAGAGCCAGTCTATCAGGATGTATACACCCAGACACAGGATGGGAAATGAGAATAAAAGAATTCCAGCCCATCCCTAGCCCTGGTCCAAGTGCACATACAGAGAGAGCAGCAGCATTTTCTGTATTTGTTGGTATTTTCCCAGAGTCCAGCAGAGGGCAAATACACTATAAATATTTAAAAATTATTCAATAACAAACAATGCCTAGAGAATATTATAAAATTGATAGAATCTTCTAACTGGGGATGTGTATTTTTTTAAATAAACAAAGAAATGTTTAGTTTTTCAAAGTGAACTGATGTGATCACTTTTAATACCATTAGTGTATCAGTAAAAACCAAAGGTGAAATTTTAAAGTAAAGTTGCACGCTATTTTCTTTCTAAAATGATCAGATGTGATTCAAATTGTTCAAATATTAGTTGCTACTATGTTAAACATTAATTTTGTTCAAATATTTACTAAGTTATCTATTAAAGCTTATTTTCTATTTTAGTTGCCATTATCTTAGTGCAGGAACTATTCAGGTTTGCTTCTCTAAAAGAGATGGGGAAACCAGCATCTTGTAGTCATTTCATTACCATCCCCAATAATTTTATTTCCTACCCATCTTTGTGAAGTCTTTAAACTAACACATTTACTATTTGTGCTATCTAAGCACTTAGAGAAGAGATAATTAAATAAACTCTCTATGAAATCAATCATCTCAATTTCATTGCCTTTCCCAAAATAAATTCCCAGAAGTATTTCCAAAGAGAATAAAAAATATTTTTCATTACTTTAAAATGTAAAAAAACAGTGAAATGGGCAAAATGTGAACTGAAAAGAGAAGGACAAAGGTGGAATTGGCAGGAATAATCAGTAATTTCAATAATTAAGTGTTCAATGAATTAAAATGACCTGACCATATCAGGTTTAAAATGAACTTAAGTTAACTTTTAAATGGTTACCTAGTACTCATCAGTATGTTGGCAGCAATGAAGTCTGACTGTAATTAACATTCTGTACCAGAATTTATTCTGTCAACTGAAGGGAAAAAAAATTATCCCCAAATATAAATATATGCATGATGTATTTATATTCATAAACACTACATGAATTAAAAAACTTAACATTCTCTTACTGATGCATATTTAAATATATGGAAGCACCTCATACTACTATTCAAATGCTGTATTACAAATGCATTTGCTAATTTTGTGTACTTTTTTTGTAATTTGTAGTATTTATAAAAAAGTGAATACCAAAATAAATTATATACCACAGGAAAATGTGCTAGCTCAACAGAATCAATTAGTATATTTTGAGGAAAAATTTATACAATATGTTATTTTGGACGTGCTTCAAGAAAATAAAATGAATCACACTTCAAAACAGAAATTCTTTTCAATAGTAAATGAGTTCATTTATAATTGTTAAGCTTATTAGTCAGCTAAGAACAATGCTAGTCTCTTTGTAAAAATTTCTTTATTATGTCAAGGCCTTCATTGCCTTTCACACAGAAGAGCATTTCTTACACATTTGGCTGGCACCAAACATTTCAAACCTTAGTTTTCAGAAATGTGAAAAACTGTATTAACATCATTTTAACAGACCTACAAGATATATGAGAGCTCTTAGCAGATTAAAAACATAGGATATTAGAACAGTAATGGCAGAGGCTGCTATGTGACTGACCAAATGTGAAACAGAAAGAAAAAGGACCCACATTATAGCAGCTATTAATAAAAGGACAGTGGAGAACTAAGCCATCCAGAGTAGCAGCAGGGAGGTTAATTACAAAAGTAACCTTGTGAGTAAAGAGAAGGAATAGAACTCAGTCGGTATTTCTGGCCCAGTAAAACCATAGGGAAATGAAACAATTGAGGAAAGATAAGTCAAAAAGTTGAAAGCACAGTATGGATATGCTAGAAAGGAAGACACAAGAAAAGAAAAAGCATACAGGAAAAACTGATTTTCTCCGTAAGCAAGTGTTACGAAAATAGAAATCATAAACCTGAAAACAGCTTTTGCAGTCTTGGTTAAAAGTAGGCACCAGGCACAATGGCTCATTCCAATACTTTGGGAGGCTGAGGTGGGAGGACTGCTCGAGCCCAGGAGTTCAAGAGCAGCCTGAGCAACATAGTGAGACTTGTTTCTTTAGTGGAAAAAAAAAAGTAAAAAAATTGTGAGAACTTTGGGAGGCCAATATGGGAGGATCACTGGAGCCCAGGAGTTTAAGACCAGCCTAGACAACATAGGGAGAACCTGCCTCTACAAAAAAAAAAAAAATTAGCTGGGCATAGTGGCACACACCTGTAGTCCCAGCTACTCAGGAGACCAAGGCAGGAGGATTGCTTGAGCCCAGGAGGTTGAGACTGCAGTGAGCCATGATTGTGCCACTGCACTCCAGCCTAGTCAACAGAGCAAGACCCTATCTCAAAAATAAAGTAAAATAAAATAAAATAAGTTATATGTCACAGGCTATTTTTAAATCTTGCCAAAAACAAGTTCTACAAGTATTATGAATGTTTGGTATAATCTGTAGGTAAAGGATGTTTATACTTTATAAGCACGGGATCACAGAGAATAAAAAGCATGGTTAAGGGGGTTGGAAAAATATTACTTAAATTCTCTCTCACTGTGTTTATTGAGCAAGAGCCAGGAGTTTCCCTGGATCTTTAACATTAATTTACAAAGG
This sequence comes from Colobus angolensis palliatus, assembly GCF_000951035.1. Taxonomy (NCBI): domain Eukaryota; kingdom Metazoa; phylum Chordata; class Mammalia; order Primates; family Cercopithecidae; genus Colobus; species Colobus angolensis. The sequence goes on along the minus strand of NW_012114733.1, from coordinate 7,138,217 downwards.
ACTTCCTGGGATATTCAATGTTAAGTACAAAGTTGCTGTGAATCTTCTAGGAATGGTAGCCCTTCCATGTCAAAGAATGTGATGAATGTCAAAGATTAGAAAACAGTGTATTGTGAATTTAAATGACAGAATTCATTTTATGTAGAAAATAGAATTTGTTTATTTACATTATAAATTCACTCACTGCCCCTGTGCTAGATGACCCTATTCCTTATAAACCATGTAGCTTCTTCTGTTTTTCAGAAAATCTTAGCTGTTTGGATATAGTTTTCTTTTTTCATTAGACCTTAAAAGATGCTTCCAGCAGATTCAAATCCAATAAACATCAAAAGCCTGCTTCTTCTACAGGGTTGCAGTTAAACATGAAACTTAAGCTTTATAGGAATTATTTACTAAAACTACATGATTGCTATAGGCAACTCTAACTTGTGAGTACAGCGTAAGTGTAACTGTTATGCTTGAACTTTTTGAGAGGAATACTATGAAGGCTAACATAGAAGTAGGGTCCTGGCTCTCTTGACCTTGTGACCATCTGAGAAAGGAGGAATTAAATGGAAGTGAATTAGTTCAATAAATCATCCCTAGATGCCTACCATTTATTTCTCCCAAAATAGACTGGCATCAAAGAGCAGAAGCTACTTGGAAGAAGTAAAGCAGGTTTCAAAGGCGAGAGGGGGAGTGTGTCTGGGAGCAGGAATGTTCCTCAGAAAAGATTTAGTTTAGAATAACTTCTCAGTGACAAAACTGATAGATATTACATAAAATACATAAACCTATTTTTGTGAATCAAAAGGAACATAGTAACCATTACTTCTTACAAAGTGAATAACGTTTTATCAGGACTATAATGCTGTCTTAAGTATTATTCCCTTGGATCCTAGCAGAGCCACTAATGCTAAGATTCTACTAAGGTAAGTAATAATTTATTGTGAAAAACATTTACTAAATAATACTATGGTGACCAGAAAGAGCAAATGAGCAAAAGATGTCAAGCTTACTGCAGTATTAGGAGAGTTCTTTGTAACAGGAGGCTTCTCTAGTCTTTCTAGTAATAAATGAAACTACAAAAACATAAAATATCAATAAATGTATGTAGCACATCAAAATATCTAACTGTGCAAAATTAAGTTTGGCAACTCTAGGGAGATCATAAGAATATGTACTTTAAATGCATTTTCTGGTGTGAATACATAGATACAGATTCATATTTATTCCCAGTGTCTATTGATATTATGCATATTTGCAGGAGAGTAAAGATGTTGGCTCTTTCAGGGTATAGTACTGGAAATTACAAGAATGAATTATTTGTTTCAGCCGAAGCACTATAGCCTAAATAACAGAACTTCTTACTTACACATGATTATTAAACTAGTGCTAATACTATTATTAATAGTGATATGCAATAATATTTCATTTGATCTTTGCAAAAATCCTAAGGTGAAGTAAAAATGGTAGGCATTTTTATCTCCATTTTATAAATAGTGACTTAAGTACAAAGATATAATGACAACTCAAAGACATGGTGTCAGCTGGCAGTGATTCCAGATCTTCTGACTCTAATCCTAGAATTCTTCTCATAATACCAGTGTTTCCCCAAATATGGAAATAATGATATTGGTAGTACTAAGGCAAGACATTAAATAATAATAAATTGTATACTAAAAACTTAACTCCGTTTTCTTTTTCTTTTTCTTTTTTTTCTTTTGAGACACAGTCTCACTTTGTCACCCAGGCTGGAGTGTAGTGGCATGATCTCGGCTTGCTGCAGCCTCCGCCTCCCGGGTTCAAGCAATTCCCCTGTCTCAGCCTCCTGAGTAGCTAGGACCACAGGTGCATGCTGCCATGCCCGGCTAATTTTTGTACTTTTAGTAGAGACGGGGTTTCGCCATGTTGGGCAAGATGGTCTTGATCTCCTAACCTCCTGATCGACCTCGCCTCCCAAAGTGCTAGGATTACAGGCATGAGACATGACGCCCAGCCCATTTTCAATTCTCTTTACAATCATTCTGTTTTGTCAAGGAAAAGGTCTCAGCCTTTACCATCTATAACAACTACTAATTTCACTTTTTTTTTTTTCAATTTGAAAGCAGTCACTTCAGTAACTGACTAGATTACATAAATAATCATGGGATACACCTTAGCTCATCCATTTAACAAGACTGTTGGTCTGGTCTTCCCTGTTGCCAGCATCTCCACCTTTTACAAAACGGGGGGTCTTTTTCTTCATTCCAACTCCTGAAGAAGTTAATTTGAAGGGCCACAGGAATTTATTTGCTTCTTTGAAGTGCTTTCCAACTGTATAGATCTCATGAATTAAATCCTCCAGGCAGATGATGGCATATTTACGAAGAGAATGAGCAATCAAAATGTTATCTGTCAAGGCAATTTGCATCTTATTAATTTGGCCATAACCATGCTTGTAGATTAGTTCATTTGCTGACTTCAGGTTTGGATATTCCCATGCAATATATGGTTCTACAATCCTCAGTATGTTAACTGAAGCCTTCTTAAGCTTAACCAAGGTTCTATTGAAGAATAATCTCACTTTTTAAGAGAAGGTAGGTCTTAGGACTGGGTCTTTTCAAGCAAATGCAGTGAGCCAAATCTCGTAAGTATTATTTCATTTTTACTATATTCAGTTTTATGAATACAAGATAAATCTTATATTTATGTCAAGAGATGCTGGCTTTTCATTTTAGGTACAAAGTTTTTGTTTTAAATTAATTCTTTTAAGTAATTGTATAGAAAACAGTTAAGTAAAAAAAGTAACAGGCCGGGCGTGGTGACTTACGCCTGTAATCCCAGCACTTCGGGAGGCCAGGACAGGTGGTTAACGAGATCAGGAGATCGAGACCATCCTGGCCAACATGGTGAAACACATCTCTACTGAAATACAAAAAATTAACTGGGTGTGGTGTTGCACACCTGTAGTTCCAGCTACTCGGGAGGCTGAGGCAGGGGAATCACCTGAACCCAGGAAATGGAGGTTGCAGTGAGCTGAGATCGCACCATTGCACTCCAACCTGGTGACAGAGTGAGATTCGTCTCAAAAAAACAAACAAAAAAAAGTAACAATATAATGGGCATCTTGGATAAAGCAAAAAAATCATGAGGTAGTTTGCAAAAGATAGAACATTAGAAAATAATGCACTGTATATCATACACTATAAATTATACTCTCCATAAAGACATGAACAAAAGACATCTACTTTAAAGATTTACATTTCATGCATGAATTAAAACAGAAATAGCTGTTTCATTGTATCAACTAAATATTCATCTAAATCCCTGAAGAAAAGAAAAAGAGTAGCAATCATAATACTCCTCTAGCAAGGGTAAAGTTAATTTTGAAGCAAACTGCTAGTGTATTACCTACTTTTTAGGAAAACTGCATTTTACTGATCCCAGTATTCTGATAACAAAAATTATATATATACACAGTTTCATAAAGTATTCAGACAACGAAGAAACAATCCAAGTAAAATGCAACTGCATCCTTTATGCTCACACTTCCTGCTATTCCACTTCACAGAGATAATGTCTAACCACAGGATGGTATATAATCCTCCAACCCCCTACCAATAATTTCACCCTCATGTGTTTATCTGTGTCTGCACTAACTAGGAGAGTTAACACTAACAGCCATAAACACAACCTCCCAGTGGTAACACCAAAGTTACCTCTCTAACTTAGAAAATGTTTCTAAGTTAACTCTCTAACTTAGGAGTTACCACTGGGAGGCTGTGTGGCAGTTAGCTGTGCAGCAGGTCTTGCTCCACATGCTCACTTAGGGACCCTGGTTAACAGAGGTTCCACCACCTTTTAGTTGTGTCACTCTGATGTAGGCTTGCAGCAGCTGAGAGATTGTAGAAGCATACTAGCTCCTAAATGTCTTGGCTCACAAATAATGCATGGTACTGTTGCTCATAGCTCACTATTGAGAATATGCTACAGGACCCAATATAAACACAAGGGAAACACCATAGGTGAGCATTTTATGCCCCTGATGCAGTGTCTTTTATAGGAGAGTACACATAGTATAGGAACCTACGTGAGATATGTGTGTTTTCCTACTTCTTGTTTTTTTTTTCTTTTTGCACTTAACAATACATCTTTGGATTGTTTCCAAGTGTGTGTATACGTGTGTGTCTGCACATACATACATGCACCAACTACTTTGGTTTCAGAGTACTCCACAGTATAGACGAAGCTTAACTTATTTAACTATTTTACTATTAATGAACATCATGAACTAAGTTTTCATTTATACAGTGATGTGCTTATTTATTCCCGGTCTGATATCACTTCAGTTTTGATTACCAAAACTGTATAGTATCTTCTGAGATTAAATAAAACAAGTCCTTTCTTTACCACTAGTCTGTTTTTGGCAAATTTTCTTTGCTTTGCTTTGCTTTGTCTTATCTTTTTTCTGTTCTTTTCTTTCTTTCCTTTCTTTGTTTTTTTTGGCTATTCTTATGTATATTCAAAAGTCATCTAGATGTTTCAGTTGGATTGTATTGAAACCATGCATGCATTTGGGAGATAAATTAATTATTTATAATAAGGAGCATTTCCATTCAAAAAAGTAGTAGTTTCCCCATATATCCTTAGTAGGAAAACTCTCATTTTTGAGATTTTGTAGCAAAACTCTAATTTTAAAATTTAGGCCTTCTCAATGCCCTTTCATATGTGAGTTATATGCTTCATTCTAGCTCACTGGCTATGAGTAAAGTATTATGAAGATTGATAATAGATTTCAAAGTGGTAGGGTAAGCAGAATTCTAAAAATGCCTCCCCCTCAACCAAGATTAGAAACTCTAATTCCTGTAACTTGTGAATACAATGAGAAATCCCTCCCATGATTATGTTATGCTATATGGTGCAGCTGACATTAAAATCGAGTAGGCCTGATCTAGCCCATGAGTCCTTAAAAGCGGAGTGCTTCTCTGGCTGGTGGCAGCAGTCAGAGTCAACACATAAGGCCGTATTGTTGCTTTGAAAATGGAGGGGCCACAAGAGAAGTCAAGCAGGCAGCCTCTAGGAGTGGAAAACAGATCCCATCAGACAGCCAACAAGATAACACAGAGGCCTTAGTTTTGCAATTCTGCCAACAACTCAATGGGCTTGGAATGGATCCTTCCCCAGGATCTCTAGACAAAAGCCCCATGTGACAGACACAATTTCAGTCTTGTGAGACATGGAACAGAGAACCCAATCAAGCTCCCCTAGACTTATGACCTACAAAAATTGTGAGATAAGTGGGTGCTGTTTTGAGCTACTAAATCATTGTAATTTGATACACAGCAATAAGAAAAATAAGTCCAGACAGACTCCAAAGGAATTGTTACCAACATTTTGCACCTCCATGGGTTTTCAGAATTCCCCAGGGAAAAGGAAATACACTCAGAACCACTTCCGCTTTCTTTGCTTTTACCTTCATTGACATTCCCTAATTAAGAGTAACACACATAACAACCTAAATCCTTAATTTCCTGCTAAATGTTAAGGCTTTGGGAAAATACAAGGATAATTTCTCCTCAAAAAGTTCGAATATTTAAGTAACAAGCAAAATGAAAACTAAAAATATCAAAGGACAAGATGAAATCTCAAAGTCAATGAGTAAAGTATCTCACGAAAATTAAAGAGAATGCTATCATCAAACCCTAGAATCGGAAATCTATTTCACAAGAGGTTAGGATACATAAGATAACCAGAGCTATTTCAGTATTTTAGCTACATACATGCAGTGACTACAATGTTTACATGAGAATTCAACATTTTAGTAAAATAGGAATTAATCCACAATCTCAGTTCCACTAGCATACATTGTTCCACTGTTGACCTTCTGCCTCTAAGTGCAAATGCAATTTATTGTATAATACATTACATTTCTAAAACTTTTCATACTCTAAGAAATATTACTCTGAAAGCAGTTTACAGAAATCCAAACTGCTATATAGCTGATTTATGTAATTTTTAAAAAGATATCTTAAAAGACAATTTTAATGATACCAGGATGACAAGACAAAATAAAATAAGCTTCACTTTGTCTGTGTGCTTCTATTCTACCTGAATCCTTTTTAGTAAAATGTGTTGCCTTTAGCATTTGTATGACATTTTTAAAACAAAAGAATAAATAAGGTAAAGCAATAAAAAATTAGTGAATATTAAAGATAATGATTTCAATTTCAAGAGGACTGAGAACAACATAATTAAGTTTTAGAACCTTAAATCTAGAGAAAAGAAAAGTAAAAGGGCATTGAAATAATTTAAAGATAAGAAAATGGTCTTACCAATAAGATAGACAGGAATCTCATTTCCTTAACTGATTTTCTTTGACGTCTCCATGGTTTTTGGCTTAGTAAACAAAAGATATTATTGATCTAATTACCAAAGTGTCCCTGCACATTGATGTAACAAGTTTCAGTCAATTGACAGTCACCGGGAATGCCTAGCCACCTAAAATCCATCACCCACCTGCTTGGAACCCTTCAACAAAAAATGACTCCTAAGCACTATGGTTTATAACGTGAATTGGATGACAGAGTTAATTTCCATGTTCTGTCATCCACTTACATCTTAGTATAACTAGCTTCCTTGCAAAAACAATGGTAGTTCTGATGCAGACGAGAGAAAGATAATTTTATTTTGTAAGTAAGCTCCATAAAGTCAGGAACAATGTCTATTTCTTCTTTACACAATTGCTATTAATAGTACAGAGGGAATCCTTAACAAGGATTTGGTGAAGGAAAGGAGGCAGATACAAACTGAAATATGACAAGTAGCTTTGAGCTTCCAAGGGAAAAATCACACAGGCAAATGGCACACCAGGAGAAAAAGTTATGAAGATAGTGAAGAGTGCTGGAACTATTCTTGTTTTAGTCTGTTCAGTCTGCTACAGCAAAAACTGGGTAACTTACGAACAACAGAAATTTATTTCTCACCGTTCTGAATGCTGGGAATTTCAAGATCAAGGCAGATTCAATGTCTGATAAGGGCCTGCTTTCTGGCTCATAGACTGCACCTTCTTCCTATGTCCTCACATTGTGGATGGAAAGAGGGGTCTCTCTAGGTTCTCTTTTGTAAGTGCACTACTCCTATTCATAAGGACTGCATCCTCATAACCTAATCATTTTCCAGAATCCCCACCTTCTAATACCATCACTTTGGGGGTAAGGATTTCAATATATAAATTTTGTCCGTAGACAAACACAAACATTCAGACCATAGATATTTCCAAATAAAGGAGTTTTATTTTTCCTTATTTCATGACTGTCTTATTTAATACCTCCACCCATATGCTATTTTACAACAATAAAAGTTATTGAAATGGTAGAAATTAAAATTCTACCATAAAAGGACTGCTTCTGAAGATGTAAAAAAGCTTTGTAAGCATTGACAACAAATCAGATAATTACTTAAATACTTTCACACTAGAGGAAGCAAATGATATTTTGAAGCCAACAACAAATGACTAAAGAAATGGATCGCAAATTGCTGAGAACTAATTTGGGGCTGAATTAATGACCAATTAGGTTTACAGAGCAGTTATTTTAAGATTGCTGGTTAGGATGTTTCAAATTATTAAAAAAAAATTAAATGATCCTTAGAGCAAGTTATCCAAAGAGTACATATAGGTAATATATAGGGTTCAATTCAAAATTAATTCAATGATTTCCCCTCAGAAAATTGAACAAAATACTTATTAAAAAGTAAGTACTACTGGAAATTATATTTTTATGATTCCTTTTTCCAATCACAGTATCAATATTCAGTCCCTTGCCTACTCAGTGGTTCAAAACAGTCTTCAATAAATTGACAACTGTACCATTTCAAATCATCTATGAAGTACATGATTTTTAAAAATTATTTTTTAATAAACTATTAATTACATAATCTGTGAATCAGAACAGTGTTTGTTTCTGGGATCGAGGGATGGGGAGGCTAGAGACTGGGCCGAGCCAGAGGAAAGTTTTCTAGAGTGATAAAAATGCCTTAATTTAAATTGTAGGTTATACAATCACTTTTCAAAACACAATAAACTGCATAAACTGAGATCTGTGCCCTTTATTGTAAATAAATTATAGGTCCCTAAAAATTAAAAGCAAAAAATATATAAAATATTTCTGCTTTCTCTACTACATAAAATACATGCTTATACAATACAACTGCAAACTGAGATTAAGTATTTTACTTTGCAATGTCCAGATAAGTAATTCAGATTGGTGTGTGTGTCTATGACGTGTGGTGTCTCCCCTCAGAAAACTGAACAGAAATGTATTAAGTTTCTCACAATGACATATGGCCACAACAGAATGACAAAATGTCTGTTGGAATAACGACCAAGAATGTAATTAAAAGCAAAGATTCTTGAAAGTACTGTTTTAACATAAGATGAATCCTTTTTTAAAAAAAGCAAAATAATTACTAAATTATTTAATGTTTGCAGGAAAGACTAATTAGAAGTAAAGTCATTCAATTTATTCGCCACTGTATATGTATAACTGCAAGTGAATATTATTAGTTGCTATCAAGGGTAGGTTCTCTAAACATCAGGGTTACCTGTTTATCATTTATAGTGGCTTCCATTTTCAAAAATTCAGATGTTTCTGTTTTAATAGTAACAGTACTTTTTTACTTGCTAGTGGAGTTAAGATAAAACAAAATGAATTTAGATACTTTAAAATAATGTAACCAATTCCATTTCTTTAGCAGCACAATTCTTACTCTTTAATTTTAATACTTTATATTAGAGCAAAGTACTTACGATTAAATGAGTGTTTCCACTTACACAGCTCTAAAATATATTACAGTAACTATCAAATAATTGATATAGATATGCTATGACTTTGGGGATAATTTCAGTGATCTGTATAACTAAAATCATTTAAATTACTATTCAAATGATGATAATTAATAAATTATGAAGTTTTACATGTGGCCAGAAATTTAAATTATATAAGACTTCTTTTCATTAATTGTATTATCTTGAAAAAGCAGCTATAGAAAATAGACTCATCAACTTAAGTAGGATGAAAAGACACTGGAGGAAGTCCAAGAAAAAGTAATATAAATTACTAAATGATTGGGAAGTGGCATAACAAAGAAAACCTAAAATAATTTGGGTTAGTAGAGAACAGAAGGCTAGGATAGAAAGTAATAATAGTCTTTATTCAAATAGATTAAGGAATACTACAGGAACAGACACTTTGAGTACTTTGCCCATTGAGAAAAGGATCTAAAAACAAACTCAAGAAGCAACTGGAAGGACTATGTTTAGGTACCAAGAAAAATTCCCTTTGCAGTTTCAAGACTTTACAGCCTAATAACAAAGGTAGCTATAAATTCATTTTATCTTTGAAAATGTTTAGCCACATTAGAGATTACCTAAGGTAGTCATTATTCTAATACCTAAGGGGTAAATATTATGTGCCCCAAGTCTGTATACATTCACTCTTACCTCTTCAGTGTACACCAGTCAAGCTTCTCACTACAGCACCTGTATTCTTTGCCTGAGAGATTGCTTGGTCCCCTAGTACCTTCTTTGCCTAACAGCACATCAGCTAGCAATACCAGGAAATTAACCACCCCTGTATCTCTCTGCCTATGACCAAAACAAGTAACTATATAAACACCATAGGTTTCCTCACACCTCAAGTAGGATAACTCTGAGATGTGGGATAATACTGGCTCCCAGATGTCTCCATTGTGATAATTATCCACAGCTGTATCTTATATAATAAGAAAAACTGTATTGGATAAAGCCCCTTTCTGTCTCATTTTCCCAATATCCTACCACTATTTCCAGGGATCACCTCCCAAATAAACTACTTGTACTCAAATCCTTGTATCAGTCTGCTTCTTTAGTACCCAAACTAAGGCAGTATATATGCCATCTCCATGTAGCACCTGCCAATTTTCTTTTTTTGAGACAGAGTCTCCCTCTGTCACGTAGGCTGGAGTGCGGTGGCGCAATCTTGGCTCACTGCAACCTCTGCCTTCCAGGTTCGAGAGTTTCTCCTGCCTCTACCTCTGCCTCCAGGGTTCGAGTGATTCTCCTGCCTCAGCCTCCCGAGCAGCTGGGAGTACAGGTGCCCGCCACCACACCTAGCTAATTTTTGTGTTTTTAGTAGAGATGGGGGTTTTACCATGTTGGCCAGGCAGGCTGGTCTCGAACTCCTGACCTCAAGTGATTAGCACGACTTGGCATCCTAAAGTGCTGGGATTACAGGCATGAGCCACTGTGCCCGATCTCACCTCTTATCTTACATACTTAACAGTTCTTCCATTTTTTACTTAAATCTCTTGGAAAAAAAAAAGTTGCAAACACAGGAAAAAAACAGAAAACTACTATCTTCCATCTTTCACTGTTTTAAAACAAAACTAAAAATAATATCAAAACAAGTATTTAGTACTAGCCAACTATTTGTTGCCATATCTCTCTGTTTGTATCTCTAAGCTTGAATACTACTCCCTAGTTTCAGGTGTGTCAATAGGTATAGGGGAAGACTAGCAAATATTCATGAGGTTTTACCGATACTCGGCACCAAACTGACCTCACTGACTATTCCGAGAGAATGAGAGAGAATGGATGAGGGAATAATCTCCTCACTCTGCAATTCAACATTTTCTTAAAGCTCTTTCCCAAAAGCAACTGAAGTCCATCTTTTATCAGCTAAGGTCACCTAAAATCACTCCACATCCCAACAGAATAAACATTCCACACTTCAGACAATATCAAGCTACTGACTAGGTAACCTGAGAAAGTTAATTCACAATCCCACCCAGAAAAAAATCATTAGAGATCATTTAAGATTTCTTTGACACCTATATAGTTTAAGAAAACTGTTAGAGAATTAAAAATTTTAGTACTAATTTCCTGTGTGGCTGCAGCCAATGCACTTCATTTCCCTGGGTCTCAGTTTCCTCAGCCTTAAAATAAGAAAGTCAAAGAGATCTGTGTTTTCTCTTCTGTTCTCCTCCTGACCCCTTCAGGAATAAAAGGGATAAGGAAAGGTGAAGCTCTAGGTTTCCCAGTCCTGTGAAGTTCTGGGAAGATCAATTTTATATACAAACCTGTTTGCCAGAAGCAGGAGGACAAAAAGTATAGGAGGAGGAGAAGGTGAAAGATTAGGAAGAGAGAAAGAAAAAGAAAAACCGACTTTTAAAAATACAAGTACTGGCCGAGCGCAGTGGCTCATGCCTGTAATCCCAGCACTTTGGGAGGTGGAGGCAGGTGGATCATGAAACAGGAGATCGAGACCATCCTGGCTCACACAGTGAAATCCCCGTCTCTACTAAAAATACAAAAAATCAGCCAGGAGTGGTGGCATGTGCCTGTAGTTCCAGCTACTCAGGAGGCTGAGGCAGAAGAATTGCTTGAACCCAGGAGGCAGGGGCCGCAGTGAGCCGAGATGGCACCACTGCACTCCAGCCTGGGCAACAGAGTGAGACTCCATCACACACACACACACACACACACACACACACAACAAAACAAAACAAAACAAAAACCAAGTACCACTTTACATCCATTAGGATGGTTACTCTCAAGAAAAGAGAAAGTAAGTGTTGTTGAGGGTGTGGAGAAATTGGAACCCTTGTGCTCTGTTGGTGGGGATGTGAAATGGAAAACAGTATGGCAGTTCCTCAAAATTTTAAAAATAGAATTACCATATGATCCAGCAATTCCGCTTCTCAGTATATACTCAAAATAATTGAAAGCAGAGTCTAAAAGAGATATTTGTACAGCCTGTTCATAGCATCATAATTCCCAATAGTACAGTTTGTTCATAGCATCATGTTTCACAAGGGCCAAAAGGTGGAAGTAACTAACCCAAGTGTCCATGGGAAGATGAATGAATAAACAAAATGTGGTATATATCTATACAATGGAATATTATTCAGCATTAAAAAGGAAATTCTGATACCTGCTACAACACGGATGAACTTTGAGGACATTATGTGAAATAAACAGATCACAAAAAGACAAATACAGTGTGATTCTACTTATGTGGCAACTAGAGAAGCCAAATTCATATAAACAAAATTACAACAGCAGTTACCAGGGGAAATGGGAAATTGTAATGGGTAGAGAGTTTCAGGTTTGCAAGATGAAAAGAATTCTGGAGACTGGTTGCACAACAATGTGGATGTAATTAATGCACTGAATTGTATACTTAAAAATGGTTAAGATGGTAAAGTTTGTATTTTACCATAATTTTTAAAAACACAGGTTAAAAAAAAACTGGAGTAGATAACATTTAAGACTTCTTCCAGCTCCACAGTCTTCAAATTAGCATTAACAACAATTACGTAATTTATCATTGTCATGATACAAGATTCATGAACAAAATTAGAACAAAAAATTATTTATTCCATAAATATTACCCATACTATTTGCAGTATGTACATTATAACCATTAATCTCTATGATCCAAGAAATGAGCCTCAATGACTAATACTCAGGTTCTCTACAGAGATTCTCTAAAGTATTACCTAAGTGTTGAAAATCTTATGGTCAAATACAAAATTCTGCAGATTGAAGATTACTACTGATCTCTTTCCAAAGCTGTCATCTCCACTTTGAAGGCCATTAACTCCCAGTCAGAATTATAGGAGTGCACCTCATAATACTCTCTGGTCAGACAGGTATCAGGATGAGCTGTGCCCATGTCTGCCATTTTATTTTGATTCTGATCCCAGTGAGCAAGCCCTCGCCATAATGTAGCTTATTTGCCTTATCTAACTCTATCCATGGCATGCTGAGGCCACATTTAAATTTATTCAAATTAGCATACCATCTACCCATAAGTTATCAGGTTTCTCAATACAAGCTGATAAGATTTCTAAATTAAACAGATTTCATATCATTTTTAGTATTCCATTTATTTCTTACCAAAAACATGACCTCACTTATGTTACTTTTTCATTATTAAAGTTATTTTATCCTTGCTTTCCTTGGTTTTAACTTAGAATTTTAAAAGGTTACTTACACCTATGTAAGTGTATTATAGAAATCCATTTAATTAGACACAAATTAACCAGGCATGGTGGCTCACACCTGTAATCCCAGCACTTTGGGAGGCCGAAGCGGGTGGATTACAAGGTCAGGAGATTGAGACCATCCCGGCTAACACGGTGAAACCCCATCTCTACTAAAAACACAAAAAATTAGCTAGGCATCGTGGCACATGCCTGTAGTCCTAGCTACTTGGAAGGCTAAGGCAGGTGAATTGCTTGAACCCAGGAAGCAGAGGTTGCAGTAAGCTGAGATCGCACCACTGCATTCCAGTCTGGGTGACAGAGCGAGACTCTATCTCAAAAAAAAAAAATAAAAAGAGACACAAATTAGGTACTCACTATTTTAAATAAAAGTAGAAAGGGAAGAATAATAAGCTCTCAGTAGGCAAAGATATTAAAATATATAGTTGGTCAATAAGCACATAAGAAGATAGTATTATTAGGCATCAGAGAAATGCAGATTAAAACCACAATGAGATACCATTATATAACTTACTTGCACAGCTAAAATTAAAAATATTGGCAATACCAAGTTTGACAAAGATGTCAAGCAACTAGAACTCTCATATACTGCTGATGGGAATATAAAATAGCATAACGAGTTTGAAAAATAGTTTGGCAGTTTCTTATACGGTTCAAAAAACACTTACCATGGGACCCAACAAGTCCACTCCTAGGGATTTACCCATGAGAAATAAAAACCTATGCCCGAAGAATACATGAATGTTCAAAACTAGAGACAACCCAAATGTTCAACAACAGGTGAAAGGATAAACCAACTGTAATAAATATTGGTATAATGAAACATTATTCAATTCATCAATTAAAAAAAAAACACTCATACACAAAATAACATGAACTCCCAAAACATTGTGGTGAGTGCAAGAACCCAGCTTGCACAAAAGAATATATGTTGTATGACATCATTTATTGGAAATTCAAATAAAAGTTGTGGAAAAGACAAAGCGATCTTAATAACAGAAAGCAGATCAGTATTTTCCTAGAATTTGGATCAGGGAAGAGAGGTACTAACAACAAAGAAGAGGGAAGTATTTGGGGTAACGAAAATGTTCTATATTTTGACTTTGGTAATGTTTATACAGGTATATATGTTTGCCAAAACTCATCAAATGGTACACTTAAATAAATGGATTTTATTGCATATAAATTATACTTCTTAGAAATTTTTTAGTTCAGTAGTTTCTGAATGTTTTTTATTGTTTGCTTCTTGGTTAAAAATACTTATAAATTATATACATGTTCTAGTGTAAAAACATAAGTATACACTTTACAAAACATATAAAAATAGGAATTACAAAATAAAAAGCTAAAGATCAAAGATTTAAATATCCTGTTAATTGAGGCAACTTCATTAGCCTATTTTAGAGCACAATATATATTTGGGTAAGAATTCATCACCGAAAATAATAATACATATAATAGACACAAATCCATGTGTCAAAAATCTTAGAATTTGGAACTTTTAGAGCCAACTTCTTATTTAGGTAATGTCTTTAAATTGTTACATGACTGTCAAAGAATTGGACAGGTACTCATTCTGCCCTTTTCTTGTTTCTGCCTGCAATATTAATGCAATCTTCAATCCGTAAGCTATATGTGGAAAAACTTTTAAGCCACTTGTCAATATCATGAAGTTAGTTTAAAATCAGACTACATAATCCATTAATCCACCTTGCTGAAAACAGAAAGTGTAACAAACAAGTTGCATTTTTGACCCTCAGGGTGCCTCATTTATATATATGATATATATAAGTTTCTATATCTTGGCCATATTTATTTTTAAGTAAAAATAAATAGAAATAAAAATTCTAATACATCTTTTCCGTACTTTTTTTCTTTTCTTTCTTTTTGGAGACGGAGTTTCACTCTTGTTGCCCAGGCTGGAGTGCAATGGCGCAATCTCAGCTCACTGCAACCTCTGCCTCCCGGGTTCAAGCGATTCTCCTGCTTCACCTTCCCAGGTAGCAAAAATTATAGGCATGCTCCACCATGCCCATCTAATTTTGTGTTTTTAGTAGAGATGGGGTTTCATCATGTTGGCCAGGCTGGTTTCGAACTCCTGACCTCATGTGGTCTGTCTGCCTCAGCCTCCCAAAAAGTGCTGGGATTACAGGCATGAACTACCATGCCCGGCCTTCTTTCTCATATTCTAGTAAGTCTTGTTGCACCAACCTGGAATAGAGATGCTCCAGTTTGGATACATCAGATAGCGACTGCTTACAGTATTCAGAAATTATAGTTTAAAAATTGGAGTGTGTGTGCCTGTACATATTTAACACTAAACATGTAAATAAATTACTGTCAATTTAGAAGGCAACTCAGTCATAACCTAGTTCACTCATTATATCAACAAACATTTACTGAGGACCCATTATGTGCCAGACATACAATGCATGCAAGGTTGGACTATGGTGGGAGCAAGGGGAGACATGGTCCCTGGATCATCAATGTACGATACAGTTTTGGGGAGAGACACTAATTACATAAATTATTTAAGACCATAGTAATGAAACAGTCTGTGAAGGAAAAGTACATGGGCTAGGAGAGTGCATAACAGAAAGCTAACCTAGATAGGATGAACAGGAAGGATTCCCTGGGGCCACGACTGCTGACCTTCAGTATTCACAAAATATTATTAAAACATAAGCAAACACAAAGTGAGGAATACACAATAACAGGGTGGGACCAAGTAGTACCATGAGGTTGGGTTCTTTTTTTTTTATTCAATTTGCCTGAGATATCACTTAGTTTTAACATTTTCATATTAAGACTGGTTCTCTTCCTCATTAGTGCAAGACAATTAAAGTAGTTTAACCTAGAAGGAAAGACAACATAAGCAAATATGAAATACGATGAAATTGAGTGGCAATGTAAGTTATAATGTGGTTATTCAGCTCATCTATTAATAGATTCAATTTGTAGTTTCATTATAAATTTTATCTAAACAAGCACATACACCTGCACACACACACGGAGATAATTGAGAATACATCCATATACTACACTTTGAGAAACACTACTCTTTGCAACCATTTGCCTATCTCCAGTTCTTAACACAGTATGTGACATACAAATCAATAATTTGTACTTATATCTGTAAAACGCTTTGCAGTTTGCAAAACACCACTATATCAATTTTTTTTCATTTGACCTTTATAACTTATGGACAATTTATTTATTCATTTATTTTTAATTTTAATTTTTTATTTTTGAGACAGAGTTTTGCTCTTGTTGCCAGACTGGAGTACAACGGTGTGATCTCAGCTCACTGCAACCTCTGCCTCCCAGGTTCAAGCGATTCTCCTGCCTCAGCCTCCCAAGTAGCTGGTATTACCAGCATGCGCCACCATGCCAGGCTAATTTTTTGTATTTAGAAGAGATGGGGGTTTTAGTAACCATGTTGGGCAGGCTGGTCTTGAGCTCCTGACCTCAGGTGATCCACCCGCCTCGGCCTCCCAAAGTGCTGGGATTACAGGCATGAGCCACTGCACTCAGCCTCATTATGGGCAAATTATATTTCAAAGATAAGAAAACTAAGACTGGGGGGTACCTTGAAGTAGTATTACTCTCTCAAGAAAGTTTTCCACAGTTTTCTCCTCCCATCAACTGAGTCACCTCTTTGCTCCCACATCCCTGTATGTATACCTCAGGCACTACCATTCTCTATGTCA
>NW_012114733.1:7104928-7121227 GCF_000951035.1 Colobus angolensis palliatus | reverse complement strand
CAGGATGGTCTCCATCTCCTGACCTCGTGATCCGCCCGTCTCGGCCTCCCAAAGTGCTGGAATTACAGGCTTGAGCCACCGCGCCCGGCCCATCAAAGTTCTTTATATCACAGCACCAAACAGGTTCATGGCTCATAACAGATGCTCAACCAGTATTATAAAAAGTAGAGCTAAAGGAGGTTGAAGTGATTTGCTTAACACCATATAGCTTATAAGTGGCAGACCTGGGATTCTGATTCACCTGTATCCCATTAGATCATATTCAAGTCACTATCCCTTTAGTTCATATCTCTAACATTTTAGGGCAATATTATTACTGCTTCATAAGAAACAGGACAAAAACCACATTAACTGAATGCTAACTTGAAGTACTACCAACCAAAACAAAGACAGAAATATAATTTAAGCTCAAACATTAACAATATTTTCCACGTGAAATAAATTGTCTACTTAGATTTAACACAATTAGTTAATAACCATCTAATTAATTAGCATTGTGAGTAATGCTATTTTTATACTGAACATTTTTATACTGAGCTATAAATTTAAAGAGTATGAATTTGTTTTATTACACTAGCTTCTCTAGATCCCTTTTTTCCCATGATAAAGTTTTTCAACTTCTCTGACGCACTTTTGCTTTGCTATTTTTATATCTAATATAGATATCTTAAAAATTAGATATTTTAAATATCTAATTAAATTAAAGAAACACTCCATTTTTCAAAATGTATTTCTAAAAGTGCTTGGGAAAATTAGGCATAATCACGAGTTTTAAATATTGTGACTGTCTACCAAATCGATGAACCCATAGGCAACAAACCCTCAAAGTCAAGGGAACCTCAAATTCAAGGAAAAGCCTTGAAAATAAGCCCAAAACAGAGACCAAAAAAAAATTCCAAATATTATTGGTAAAAAGGCTTTTCATAGAATTATTATGTTATTAATGGTCATAAATAGGACTGTAATTGATGATCTTATCAGTCCCATAAGAAAAAAAATCTATAAAAAGATTATCACTGGGATCTGAAGCTTAGGCTTGTTCAAAGTAAAATTAATTTATTTAGTACCACTTTCCAAAAAACTTCACAAATAATTTTGCTCTATCAATTCAACATACAGATTTTATAGATATGTTTACAAACAAGAAGAAACATGTAAATCTGTATTATGGTTTAATTCTGCTAATGATGAGATACAAAGTTAACTTGAGATTCACAAATGGGACAATGCGTCTTTAAACCTAATTATATTCATAAGCATTTTAATTTAATAATATAATTCTGTTCTTCATACTTTCTTAATTAATATATTTTCCTTGATTTCTCTTCTTTAATCCTACTATTTATAAATAGCTGAAATTACTACTAATAAAAAGCACAGATTTAATAGGATCCAAAGCTATCAACATTTAATAACCCA
The DNA here is from genome assembly GCF_000951035.1 of Colobus angolensis palliatus. Classification (NCBI taxonomy): domain Eukaryota; kingdom Metazoa; phylum Chordata; class Mammalia; order Primates; family Cercopithecidae; genus Colobus; species Colobus angolensis. The sequence continues at coordinate 7,119,808 of NW_012114733.1, read as the reverse complement.
GAAACACCAAGTAATAAAGGAAGACAGAGAAAAAAGAATCATGAAAAATCATATCCTTGGATAGATAAGTAGATTTACGAGAAACAGCTTGACCAATCTGTAAACCAGAAATAAAAAGTTATATATATTACTACTTTCAGTTTTGAGCCTTTTTTGTTGGTTTGTTTGTTTGTTTGTTTTTTCAACTGGAGAACGTTCCATTTTTCTCCATTTGACACTTTGAGGTTAATATATAAATTTACTATATGTTAGGGGAAAAACAGATTCCATTCTATCTCCTGTGTCCCCCTTCAATCTGTCACTCAGGCTAGAGATGCAGTGGTGATCATAGCTCACAGCAGTTTTCAACTCCTGGGCTCCAGTGATCTTCCTGCCTAAGCCTCCCAAGTAGTTGGGACTACAGGCACATGCCACTACACTTGGCCTGAGGCTTACTTTTAAAAGTCACCTGTTAAAACTATATTTTACAGAAATAAAAGATAATATTTTAAAGCAACATTTAAGAAAATTATAAAATGATGAAAAGTTGTACCTTTGTATTTAATCTAAAAATCTGTGTTCTGCCCCACATTCAATAATTAATAGGCAATCATAATATGAATTTGGGTGAGTTTAACTGTTTTTAAAAAATGCTGATCAGTTGATTTAATTAATCTAGGTTTTCTTAGAGATTGGGGTGGAAACTGCGGGACTTCAGTCTACTAGGATATATATCCTACTAATTAAAACAAAAAGCAAAGCCACAAACTGGCAAATTATAATTTTTGAGTTTAGTATCTAATTTCTAATTTTTAATGCTTTTGTCTTTTTCTTGAGAATCATTTAGTTTGTATTTTCTAGCAATGAGGTTTGTGAAGTAGTCCAATTGTACCACTAATTCCTTATACAGACCTGTTTTAAAAATAGTCCTTTAGAGTACGTGTAATTCTTAATTATCATCTGTTTTATATATTTTTCAGACAAATTTATTTTCTTGATAGTAATTATCAAGACAAGAGTTGATGGGAAATGTAGAGAAAATCAGGCAAAACCTCAGAATTTATTTTTCTCTAGATGCTTTTCTAGGTGACAATAAAGTGGTTTAAACTGGATACTTTTTTAAAGAGCTCATATTGCTTAGAATATAAAAGGCAAACTTTCAGTTTTCATTTATTTAAAGATAAAATACTACATAAATACCTATGTCTATTGACTATAATTTATTAGTAGTTCATATTGTCACTTTTTAAACTTATTTCAGATTGGCAAAATTATTTATTTTAAGATGTTCTTCTTTTAATACAACTTCAGATGTCCAGAAAAATTGCAAGAATTATACAAAACACTCCTTTCCACAGATTACTCGGATGCTAACATTTTACTACATGGATTTTACCACTTTTCCCTCTTTTTTTAACGTTCTATATTTATTGATGTTCATACTTAGAGTCTGAGTTTAGATAGGGCATAGGAGGTTCAAGGATCACTTTTTAAAATTTGCTAGTTATTTTGCTCAAATAGTCCTTTATATCCTGGGTGCTCTTCTTTGCTTTACTACTTTTGCTTGTGACACTTCTTGATAATGCATAGTGATTGATAGAGCTAAAATTAATCCATCTTGACGTAAAGTATATTACATTCTTTGCCATGCAGCTGCCACGTTTAGTACTGCTGTCAGAGGGCTTATAGCACTTAACAGTTTATCTTGTTTAATTCATCTGACTGCTTTATCTCTGGAAGTAGAGCTTGAGAGCTCATGAAGTCAGGTGACTTGAGAATGACTTGGCCAAAAAAGAGGGCTAAAGCAAGGTATATTAGTTAAAATATTAGACTTAAGACTTAGCAATGAGCTACTAGGCAGCCAGGACAAAGAGAGTGGCTCCAGTTTGCTCTAAATAGAAAGCCTGTCAGTTCATAAGGGCTGTAAGGAAAATGAACCATTAGAGTATTTTCAGAAATGGTTTGACTGATGTCAACACAAGTTTTGTTTTGTTTTGTTTTGTTTTGTTTCGGGCAGGGAGAGAATGTTCTGCATGGGGATGGGGGTTTCTGGTAAGTGGAAAGCCTGATAAATTCTAGAAGATATGTAAAACTTTCAACACTCATTTTCAAAGAAAATAAAAAGGCATAACTTGTGCATCTATTTCTAAAATCAGCCCTGCATTTTAAAAAAGGTACAATACTTATTTTTCAGGGACAGGAAAGGAAGTGTTCCATTAAATTAACCCTCTGATATAATGGTTCAATTTGATATAGACGGTGAAATTTTTTGATGACCAATTCATTTGGCTACAGAAGAATCCAGGAGAGATGATTCTCAAACTGTATTCCATAAATCCCTAGAGGTTCCACAAAGGCATATCAAGAGCTGCTATCAGGGGCAAGTGGAAACTAGCAAGGAAGGCCCAAGTCCTTTCCCTTCCACATACACAATGATGCTATCAGAATACCTCAGTGTTTCCATTATTTAGTATATTTCTCCAATTCATACTGAGCATTTACTACTGGCCAAGTATTTACTGGTTTCATGAAAGAGCCTTTGAAAAAAAGAATCATTTGCTAAACAGATAATATGTGCCCCACTCCTGAAAGCAATGTAACATCAAGCTCACACACATTCATTTTATAATTACTGCCTTGGAGTATACCTCTCAAATACAAGCACAGGCTGTCAAGACCAAACATAAGATATGACTTGTTTATCCAAAACAAGTTATTTAAATTCCTTTAGGCCAAGTTTCCTCATCCATAAAAGGCAGATAATACCAATTACCTTATAGGGTTGTTTTAAGCTTGAGAAATAATGAGCCGTGCATTAAGCATAGGGAATGGCACATAGTAAGATGCTCAGTAGATGGTAGCTTCTATTACTATGATCCATTGTTTCAACTGGACTTCTGACAGAAGTAAAATGGTAGGTAAATTCAAAATGATAGCTATTATTGAAAACTTAAATACCTTATAGTACAGACTGAAATATCATTCATAAGCTGAAGATACCAAGACACCTGTTCAGGTGCCACCTAACACTCTACTTCAACTCTTACCACTCACCCCTCCCACGCTCTCCCCCAGCAATATAGACTCTGTTTCAACTCCACAAACCCACCAGCTCCTCTCTTGTGCCAGGTCTTCATACACACACTTCCCTGAATAAACACTCCCTTTTATTCCCTCACTGTTACCTCTATTCCTCAAACCTTAGCTTAAAAGTCAGTCCCTCTGGGGAAACTTCCTCGACCAGTTCATACTATAAATGACAAATTTGATTTGGACCTTAAAGTTTCCCTTTCTTTCACACACTGATGACAAACAGACTCAGCCATACATTGTGATCTGTTAGAATGAGGGTGTATTTTTAGCACACATAAATAATTCCTCTAATTTGCTGGGGCAAAAGGGTAGGTGTTCTGTTTAAATTATGTTGCAAACTATTCAAATTATATCTAAGTGCAGGTGCCAGTTATCCTAAAGTTTTCTATTTTCTACTCATGTAAAACATTTTATAGGACACATTGAATTTTCCCAGCAAAAAAAGTACTAATGTTAAAATTGATAGTTTGATAGACAAATTAGATATTAATAGGAAAGAAATTATATGTCTCTAAGAACAAAACTATGGAATCAACTAATGTAAGTCTATACATAGTGTTACACAGTAAGTGATTTGTTGAAGAAAACTCCTTGCTGGGTGCAGTGGCTCATGCCTGTAATCTGAGAACTTTGGGAGGCGAAGACAGGCAGATCACCTGAGGTCAGGAGTTCAAGACCAGCCTGGCCAACATGGCGAAACCCCGTCTCTACTAAAAGTACAAAAATTAGCTGGGCATGGTAGTATGCACCTGTAATCCCAGCTACTCAAGAGTCTGAGGCAGGAGAATCACTTGAACCCAGCAGGCAGAGGTTGCAGTGAGTCGAGATCGCGTAACTACACTCCAGCCTGTCTCAAAAAATAAATAAATAAATAAAAATAAAGAAAGAAAAGAAAACTCCTTGCAATTCAACTCTGGGACATCCTTGGGAATAGCTGCACTACAGGAATAGTTTAAGCCTCTTCTAACTAGAAACTCAAATTCCAATAAGGTCATCTAAAATAATAATATATTATTTCCACCCTAATTTCCTAAAGTCTTCTACCCTATCACAATGCCACACTTGATCCAAAACTATTATATTTTATGAGGTAGATAAAATGGTGGAGGTATCTTTATTGATAAATCTTCCGGCATTTTTTCAAATGACTGATAACTACACTGGGTGCCTATTCAAAGTGAAAGACACCACCACCACCCCTGCAGATCAGATGAAGTTGATGTTGGTTTTGATCTGGAGTCTGAGTGTCCCCGACTCATAATCCAGTCCAATACAAGGAAGGAGGAAGAAAAGTTCTTGCCTAGTAAAGAAAATGAAAGCAGCACTGGTTTGAAGACTAAAATAGCTACAGAGGATAAGTTACTTGAAAGTGAGAACAAAGAGAAAGTGGCCAAAAGCCAATGTTACAAAAAAGGGAGTTTAAAAACTCCTAATTTTTTTATTAGATCATGAATTCTACTACTATTACTACTATTAATAATGACAATGAAAATAATAATAGTAAAAAATAATAAATGTATTAAAGGCTTATTTACTACCCTAAATATTTTAATAGAAGTATTATTTAATATTTTTAGCTAAAAATGAACAAGATATTGTTACAACTATTTTATAGATAAGAAAACTTGAGTTTCAGAAAAGCCAATAAGTTGCCCAGTCATGTAAGTAAAAAGGGCTAGAGTCAGAATTTGAATTTATACCTTCCAACTATAAAGCCCAGTCAGTTTCCACAAAATCTGCTTCCCTTTATGAAGTAGTCCTCAAAGAAATACAAGAGGAAGCCCAGAAGCCATGGAAGAAAAGAGAGATAATAGTCAATAGTATCAAGTGTCAAAGAAAAATCCAGAAAGATCCTAGAGAATAACGTTGGATTTAGCTTGCTCAGAAGTGCACACGTTTCAACAGTTCGATGGGTAGAATCCGAATTTCATAGGATTAAGAACTGAACATACAAAAAGGAAATGTAGTAGGCAAGTACAGATGTCTCTATCAGGAAAACTGGCAGTGGGGGAACACCTAATGAAATAAGTCAACTGAGTAGGAAGAAAATGAAAATGCTAGGGACCAAGTCATCTGATTCAACCTTCTGCAAAGAGGCTCTTGTGCAACACTGTTCCATATCCCTCACTTCCCAGGTTCCTCTACCACTCACCTTTACAGATTGCCTTATTTCACTCGAAATCTTTCATGCTTTCCTTCACCAGAGATACCTTCTACCAGTTTGTTTTTCTTGTGAATTCCAACTTTTCCTTCAGCATGCAGCTCAAGAGTCACATCCTTGGTGTCACATTACTGACCCTCACTCCCAAAGACAATCTTCCATCTTTGCTCCTAAGCACTTTGTATCCAATTCCATCAAACTTGTATTTTCTTCAAAAGCTGGCTTCCTACCCATCAAATACCATCTCAAATTTCCTTAGAAACCCCAGCATTTAGCATAGTGCCTGGCACATTCCTCTTAGAACATGGTATCTAGAACTGATCATGATGATCTAACTCTGGATAAAAAAAAAATTTTTTAAATTACTTAATAGAGAATCAAAGCATACTATTACTCAACTACTTAAATAGTACAGCTCTCATTTTTATAAATATTCAGTAGAGATGTTCAACCAAAGGGCCTTAATATTAGATTGGTACAGCAAGATTTGTTTCCATTGTAAATCAGCACGGTCCTTCAAAACACCTTATTTCTTTATATTAGATACCAAAATTTTGCAGTTCTGGTTCTAAAAATAAATCTTTCCAAGAGCTAAAATCATTGTCTTTTTTTTTTTAAAGACATTTATTTGGAATTCATTTTAAAATGTAACTCCATCTTTTAGGATGTCTGCCACAATCTTAATTATGAGAACACTGTCCCCCTCAGGGAACCAAGCCAATGGGAATCAAGTCCCAAATAAGAGCAAACCAGAAAAAAAAAGCCTTTGTTTCAGCTGCTTATATGAAATAATGGTCTCAGATGAAAAGAATTCTATTCATGTCCATCAATGCTAGGATTCACAGAAAGCAAATCTCTTGATCCTGAACAGAAAAGAAGGATAAAGACAAGAATGATGGAGTGCACTATCTTGGGCATAGCTCCCCAAACTAACAAATTCACTTAAGATACTTTTGATCAAAATTTGATCCAAGAGAATATTCTATTATTTAACATCTTCACTTCTGTTTGCCGTATTCTAAGTAGTATGTCATTACAACCATCAAGAAACCCTGATAATTAGAATTATATATATGATAAAGTTATTGCCGTGAAAGCAATTAGTAGTGATTTTTAAAAATTGCCTATAGTTTGTTAAACTTTCTATAAACTTTCTCTTTATGTCAAAATCGGAAAAGCAAAGTTACAATGAAAACTTGAATCAATAGAAGTAACTACCTTTGACATCAATATCATGATTGCTATTTATTACGTTCAGTATTATGGGTCAGTAACAAAAGCTAGAAACTTTTAAAGGATTTTACTATAGTTTGCAAACCCAAGAAAACAGCAGCACATTAACAATTCAAACATTATAGGCATGTCAGAGGAGTAAGGAATTACAGCACTAATCTTGTCAGTTATAGACAATTTACATCCACAGGGATACCGCTGGAATACACTGGGGAGCTTAAACCTAACACTGTTCTACTTAAGAAAAAAAAGAAAAATAATGACAAAGAAGAAAAACAGGCTTTCAAATAATTCTGGGAGGACAACATAACAAGGGTCTCCAGGTAAATATCACAACAAAAACCTGTGTGAAATAAAACACTTTGTTGACAAAAAGAAAATGAGAGTTCTCACCTTCTTTGCTTGGTGTAAAGGAATATAAGGTATCACCTGCCTTGAATGTCCCAGAAGAAAAAGCTAACTTGAGGAACTGAAAAATATGCCTGCTGGGGGTGAGCCATATGGTACAGTATAATGTTTTTTCCAAAGTGTGGTCCAGGTGTACACAAGATTATTTTTTATGAGGTCAAGAATGAAGTGTTGGGGGGGCAGGTGGTGAGGGTGTATATGTATAATCTTCTATTTATGGTTAGTGACACTGATTTTCCACTTCTGACAGAAATCCAATTTTTTGTTTTTAATATATGTATTTAATATAAAATGTGATTCTATTTAAGAAGCAATCAGGCTCCCTCTACCAACCCCTATGCAGTAAGGTGACTGGCCTTCCCTAACTTAAGTAAAATGTTTAGAGTTTGTTCTTTGGTTTAATCTCTGCATTGAAGAATACCAAGCACGGGTAATACCACATGAAAAAAGAGAAAGATTAATTAAATTAGTGCAATAAATATGCAACTCTTTCCCCAACTCAGCTCCCAGGCAGCCAAGCATTCCCCCACTAGGCAGGAAGTTGGACAAGTCTTCTTAAAAAAATTGACCAGCCAAAAAGGAAAAACAAAGATACTGAACATCAGAGGGTTCTTAATTAAAAAGCCTCGTCAGTGAGATGACCCCATTTTGAAGTCAATAAGACTCACTCATGCATTCAAATCAGCATCTTATACCCACATTTTAAAACATAGATAAACACCCACAGATTATCAGACATCAGAGAAAAGCTGTTAATATGAAAGACAGAGACATAGTTAAAAACAAAAGAAAACAGAACAGGGTACCTTAAAAGAAACAGACAAGATAAAGAGAAAAAAAAATTCAACAACTTAAAAAAATTAGTATCTTCAGAGAGGAAAAAGAAAACCATGAAATAAAACATAATATTACGAAAAGGAACACACAGGAATTTTTTTAAAGTTCTTGAAAATTAAAAAAAAAAAAACTGATAGAATTTAAAAATAATAGAAAGGCTGAACAATGAAATTGAAAATAAAACAAAAAAAGTCCAGAAAGTGAAAAACACAAGAAAACAGAGGGGGAGGGAATCATAAATGAAAAAAACTGAATAAAGTCTCCCAGAAATGAAAAAGCATGAATGTCCAGACTGAAATGGCCCATCAAGGTTGTAGCACAGTATTTGAAAATAGGCCCGCATCAATGCACATCATCAAAAAGTTCATAAAACTGGAATTTCAAATGTTCTACAAAGTTTCAGAGAAAAAAAAAATCACATAAACCACATAAAAAAGATCAGAAATCAGACTGGTGTTTGGCTTGTCCATGGCAATCATGCAAACCAGAAGAAACACAATCATTAAATCTAAGAAAAATAAATGAGTTTTACGGGAAAGGAAGATAATCACTGCTTACTACAAGGCTGGATTTGAAAAGCATTTCTATATCATGGTAGTATAAGCGCTGAATACTTATTTACTAAAATTAAAACATAACATAGATTGAGACATATGAAATTATTGTTTTTGTACATAAAAAAAACATGGTTCGATCTGTCAAGAACATGAGGAATCTGAAGGGTGGGTGGGTGGGTCAGGTTGTGTGTTTGTGTGTTAGGGACCAAAAGAAGGGCATGCTAAGATAATGCTTAAAATGCTTAAAACTAAAAATTCAAGATGCAGTAAAATATGTATACTATCTTTAAGTAAATGGAAGTAAATATCAAAATAACAAGTTTAAAGAAGTCAGTGTAGTTGCCTATGAGGAGTGGTTTGCGGGAGAACAGGGGAGGTTAAAGACCATATTTTTAAAATAACAAAGCTTGCGAAATTTTTTGACTCTTTACACTATTATATGACCTATTAAGACCTGGTGTAAATATTTGATAATATAGAAATTCAATAAAAAGAAAACTTTTTTCATGTTTACAGAAGGCACCTTCTGGAGATAGGAACACTATTTTCATCACACTCTTGTTAGTGATAGGCACTCTCTCAAAACCATTCTTCCATAGAGATGAAAACCAGAGTGAGTTAAATGTTCAACATTGCCTTTAAAAAGATAACTGTTACCTTTTTAAAATTAGTTACAACAATGTCTGCATTGTTCTTTACTTGCTCTTTGGATGACATGACATAAGCTATCCCTTTCTCAAGAAGGTTTGGAGTCTTAAAATTGGTGATGGCATTAATAATAGCAGAGCCTTTTAAATCACCATTTTGAAGACTCATTTTTAATGGTTAAAAAATATACAAAAAGATAAAAACATAACCAACAATGTGGGCACTAAACAATGGGTACACATGGACATACAGATGACAATAATAGATACTGGGGACTCTAAAAGGAGAGAGGGTGTGAAGGGGATAAGTGTTGAAAAATTACCGATTGGGTACAATGTTCGCCATTTGGGTAATGGGTACCCTAGAAGCCCAAACCCCACCATTATGTAATTTATCCATAAAGTAAACCTGCATATGTATCCTCTGGATCTGTAATTTTAAAAAAGACAGAATATGTTTAAAAGAAATAAATGAAACATAAGCAATAGATTGAAACATGTAACATTGTATGAAGATCAAAACTACATATAGTTCAATCGAATAAACTGGGAGCTTGTGGGATGGGAAAGATGTGTATGTATATATGGTAGAGTATGGTAAGATTTTTTTTTTTTTAATGTCTAAACAAAACACAAAATGGCTGGGTGCGGTGGTTCATGCTTGTAATCCCAGCACTTTGGGAGGCTGAGACAGGCAGATCATGAGGTCAGGAGATCGAGACTATTCTAGTTAACACAGTGAAACCCCATCTCTACTAAAAATACAAAAAATTAGCCGGGTGTGGTGGCGGGCCCCTGTAGTCCCAGCTACTTGGGAGGCTGAGGCAGAAGAATGGGGTGAACCCGGGAGGCAGAGCTTGCAGTGAGCCGAGATCGTGCCACTGCACTCCAACCTGGGAGACAGCAAGACTCCCATCTCAAAAAACAAACAAACAAACAAAAAGAACAAAACACAAAACGATTATTTCAGATGTCTTTTCTTATCCCAAAAGCCAATGACTTCTGTACGATTCCACTGCACTCCCTGACCAACCCAATTCTATATCCTGTAAAGAATATAACCTTGTGTCTATCATTTACAAAAATGTCCTTCATCATCTATAACCCATCTATATCCTTCTCCCTAACCACTTATTTATAATTGTAAGAGCAATGTTTGCTAAAGAGTCTCTTTAATACTAAGAAATTATAGGCTAATCTTGAATCTCAAGATAATGTTATATGACATATGATCTTTCTCACTTATGTTCTCACCACTCTTTAGAAGAAATCACAGGCCAGTGTGTTCACAATCCACATACATGAACAGCATTACTTTGTCAGTTATCTTTCCAAAACAAGTCAACTGCCCTGCATATGAATAAGACCTGTAGTAAATATCTGATGATAAATTTGCTTCCAACTTTTAAATGGCATGAGTCAGATCTCCAGACCTTTAAGATTATTCTATTTTCATTCAACAGTATTTATCAGTTACCTAATGCCAAGGCACTTTCTAAAATACCACAAAGGCAAAATCCCTGCCTGGAAGGTACATACATCCTATTAAGTACTACTGTGAGCCAACTAAATAAAGAATAATATTGCTGACATTTCAATATGAAAGAAATAGAAAGTTGTGACAAACAATGGGGAGAGAAGAGAAGGAGAAAACTTTGGGTGGTCATGTCAGAAAAAATAACTCGCTTTAGGAGTCAAGACAGGCTGTTTGAGAATAGAGATTATAACTTAAGTATTCATTTTTGTATCCCTATAGCCTAGCACAGAAAGAACCTGGCATATCCAAGAAATGCTCAAGAAACATTTGCTGAATGAACCTAAAAACTGAAGTATGCCTATCATAGCAAGACAGTAAAGTCCAAATAATCTTTGGATACAGGTATGTTGGACAGCCAACATAATGAAAGTAACAGCATCTTTTCTAAGAGCAGCAGCTCCTTACCTGTTGTTGTACTGGTACTTGCTGTACCACCTGTGTAGGCACTGCTGCTTGACTAGCCACCGAAGTTTGTAAGGTCACTGTCGAGCCTGTGTCTGACCCAGTCTCTGATGTCTGCATGATGGTCTCTGAAACAGATTAAAATGAAATTAAAGTTTAAAATGTTACTCCTCCATGACTAACTTCCTTACAATTGTTCTTAAAATCCTATACTATAACTAACTTTTAACTCTTATGCCTCTTATCCCAACATACTACCATGACAGTCCATGCACATATGTGTATAGTCATTTTGACCACTTAATAAATACAGAAAATTACTAATCCATGTTCTTTAAAAAAATTCCCATTAGCACCTCTTATCCTGAGACTATCTGGGTTAAATTTCATTGAAAGCTACCTTCTATCTCATCTGTTATAAATTGTTTAAATCCCTTTATAAACTATCATCCAAAATTATGTCAAAATGCTCTTATAAGCCAATAAGGCACCTGGGAGAGCATATCAGAAGATAAAACTCCCAATAAGCCACCTGGGAGAGCATATCAGAAGATAAAAGACATAGATTTGGAAATTGGCCTTCTATGGACTATATTCGACTCCCCATTCCGGTTTTGTTTGATGTAAATGTCATGAATTCTACTTTCTAGACACTTTTATAGGCTGTCAGGATGTCACCAGAGCATAATTTAGAGTAAATTATTTCTAAGGTCCTTTCCAACTTAAAACAAACAGAGAGTCAAATCATGAGTGAATTCCCATTCACAACTGCTTCAAAGAGAATAAAATACCTAGGATTCAACTTAAAGGGATGTGAAGGACCTCTTCAAGGAGAATTATAAACCACTGCTCAGTGAAATAAAAGAGGATACAAACAAATGGAAGAACATTCCATGCTCATGGATAGGAAGAATCAATATCGTGAAAATGGCCATACTGCCCAAGGTTATTTATAGATTTAATGCCATCCCCATCAAGCTACCAATGACTTTCTTCACATTATTGGAAAAAACTACTTTAAAGTTCATATGGAACCAAAAAAGGGCCCGCATTGCCAAGTCAATCCTAAGCCAAAAGAACAAAGCTGGAGGCATCACACTACGTGACTTCAAACTATACTACAAGGCTACAGTAACCAAAACAGCATGGTACTGGTACCAAAACAGAGATATAGACCAATGGAACAGAACAGAGCCCTCAGAAATAATACCACACATCTACAACCATCTGATCTTTGACAAACCTGACAAAAGCAAGAAATGGGGAAAGAATTCCCTATTTAATAAATGGTGCTGGGAAAACTGGCTAGCCATGTGTAGAAAGCTGAAACTGGATCCCTTCCTTACACTTTACACAGAAATTAATTCAAGATGGATTAAAGACTTAAATGTTAGACCTAAAACCATAAAAACCCTAGAAGAAAACCTAGGCAATACCATTTAGGACATACGCATGGGCAAGGACTTCATGTCTAAAACACCAAAAGCAATGGCAACAAAAGCCAAAATTGACAAATGGGATCTAATTAAACTAAAGAGCCTTTGCACAGCAAGAGAAACTGCCATCAGAGTGAACAGGCAACCAACCTACAGAATGGGAAAAAATTTTTGCAATCTGCTCATCTGACAAAGGGCTAATACCCAGAATCTACAAAGAACTCAAACAAATTTACAAGAAAAAAAAACCCCATCAAAAAGTGGGCGAAGGATATGAACAGACACTTCTCAAAAGAAGACATTTATGCAGCCAAGAGACACATGAAAAAATACTCATCATCACTGGCCATCAGAGAAATGCAAATCAAAAACACAATGAGATACCATCTCACACAAGTCAGAATGGCGATCATTAAAAAGTCAGGAAACAAGAGGTACCAGAGAGGATGTGGAGAAACAGGAACACTTTTACACTGTTGGTGGGACTGTAAACTAGTTCAACCATTGTGGGAGACAGTGTGGCGACTCCTCAAGGATCTAAAACTAAAAATACCATTTGACCCAGCAATCCCATTACTGGGTCTATACCCAAAGGATTAGAAATCATGGTGCTATAAAGACACATGCACACATATGTTTACTGCAGCACTATTCACAATAGCAAAGACTTGGAACCAACCCAAATGTCCATCAATGACAGAGTGGATTAGGAATATGTGGCACATATACACCATGTAATACTATGCAGTCATAAAAAAGGATGAGTTCATGTCCTTTGTAGGGACATGGATGCAGCTGGAAACCATCATTCTCAGCAAACTATCGCAAGGACAAAAAACCAAACACCACATGTTCTCACTCATAGGTGGGAACTGAACAATGAAAACACTTGGACACAGGAAGGGAAACATCACACACCAGGGCCTGTTGTGGGATTGGGGGAGGGGACATCTATACATATGTAACAAACCTGCATGTTGTGCACATGTACCCTAGAACTTAAAGTATAATTAAAAAAAAAAACTGGTGATCTAAAACAATTAATGTATATCCAAAAGCCAACTGATATAACCTAAACTTAGCCAAAGAATCAAGTTAACTAATTTTGTGTATCATATAATATGGTACTAAAATCAAAATTCGATTATAGTCTTATACAAAGATAGCCCTAAATCCATAACATTTAATACAGTTGAAAGATGGGGGAGACTACTATCATGTAAGTGAGATTTGTAAACAAAGACATGTACTTTCTCTCATTCACAATTAAACATGCTACATTTCTCAGTTTTGCCTCACCTGCCAACATAGGAGTAAATTTTGCATTGTTTACTCTAACAAGAATGCTTTCTCTGGCTTCCTGGCCTTGACATCCCCTTTTACTACTTATGCATTCAATGAAACGAATATAAATTTCCTTGTTATTGAGCAAAGACCAGATTTCTAATTTTCTTTCCTGGAGGAATGGAGCAAGAGAAACAGTGTTTAACTGGTAGCATAAGAAAAACACTGTATCATAATTTAAATCTATATGAAGTATAGTGAACATTAAGTTTCACTAAGAAATTTTTGAAAGAGTATTCAGTTTTTCAAGGAGAAAATTAACCCCTCTTGGCATCTTTTGTCACAGCATGACTTCTTGTAATTTTCCCCCAAAACCTTCAATCATATTCAATTTCAGAAACAGACCTCTAAAGACAGACAACACATGTATTTGTCTTTTTTATAAATGAGGACACTAAAACCCAGAGAAATTAAGAGACTTGTTCAAGGTGACAGGAGTAGACTTGGGACTGGGCTTTTTCACTTTGAATCTGTGCTTAATTTTCTTTCTACACTTTGACATTGGCATCGTTCTAAGTGATTATTTTCTCATTCTTTTGTTAGTCAAACCCTAAAGCAGCACAATAAACCTTGCACATACAAAAGGCATAGCAGTAACAACTAGCATTGATTGTTTAACATATGCTAAGAATTATTTTAAGTGCTTGATATATTTATTAATTCAAAAATTAATCCGTGTTAACAACCCAATGCAGTTGGTATGACCATAATTTGCATTTACAGATGAGGAACCTCAGGCATAGAGAGCAAAAGTGACTAGAGGTTTACAAAATAAAAGGAAAGTGATAAATTCAGTGTCTAATTCTCCTAGATGGGTTAGCTAATGTTCAGCTCCAGCTCGTATGTGGGAAACTTCCTTCCATTTTCCAAAAGAAGCTGAGAATCCAGATTTTTATGTGAAATATCACAAATGGTGGTTTATTTAAACGTAGTACTGATCTCCAAACACACACGCACACACACATACACACCTTTGAACTAGCACTAAGACTACAGAAATGACCAAAAATGTTTGCGAATGACAGTATTTTTTACTACACAAAATTCGTGCCTAACGAGTATTACTAGAGGACCTATAGTTCTCAAAATTTGTGGAGAGAATACACAAATTAAGAACCCAGTCTGTACCTCTTCCTCTTTATTCTACCATAAAGACTACAGAAATGACCAAAAATGTTTGCGAATGACAGTATTTTTTACTACACAAAATTCGTGCCTAACGAGTATTACTAGAGGACCTATAGTT
>NW_012114733.1:7092076-7104188 GCF_000951035.1 Colobus angolensis palliatus | reverse complement strand
AAAAAAAAAAAAAAATTAGCTGGGCGTGGTGGTGGGCGTCTGTAATCCCAGCTACTACAGAGGCTGAGACACGAGAATCCCTTGATCTCAGCAGTGAGCTGAGATTGCGCCACTGCACTCCAGCCTGGGTGACAAGAGCAAAACTCCGTCTCAAAACAAAACAAAACAAAAAAATTTCCAGAATTTCTTGAAATATCTGAAAGTTTTAAAGAGGTGAGTACACATTATGTGTTCTATAGGCAAATTATTTAAATGGCTATACTCTTTTCAATTGACCGGCCTCTATAGGAATTTGAGTTTGCGACTCTTTTGAGGGTAATCAGAAATCTATTTCTACAAATAAAGACTGAAAGTAGAAAACTGCTTTTTGAGGGGGCCAGGCGTGGTGGCTCTCGCCTGTAGTCTCAGTACTTTGGGAGGCCAAGGGGAGCGGATCACGAGGTCAGGAGCTTGAGACCAGCCTGAACAACATGGTGAAACCTCGTCTCTACTAAAATACAAAAATCAGCCAGGCGTGGGGGCGCACACCTGTAACCCCAGCTACTCAGGAGGCTGAGGCAGGAGAGTCGCTTGAACCTAGGAGGAGGAGGTTGATTTGAGCCGAGATCGTGCCACTGCACTCTAGCCTGGACGACAGAGAGAGACAAGAATGAAAGAAAAGAAAAGAAAAAAAAGAAAAGAAAAGAAAAGAAAAAGAAAGAAAGAAAAGAAAGAAAGAAAAGAAAAGAAAGAAAGAAAGAAAGAAAGAAAGAAAGAAAGAAAGAAAGAAAGAAAGAAAGAAAGAAAGAAAGAAAGAAAGAAAAAGAAAGAAAGAAAGAAAGAAAGAAAGAAAGAAAGAAAGAAAGAAAGAAAGAAAGAAAGAAAGAAAAAGAAAGAAAGAGAAAGAAAATTGCTTTTCGGGTTTAAAACAATATTGATGACATTCATACTAATTTTACACAGAAAAGTAATACCCAAGCTTAGACCATTTTACTGCTAGAAATGTATCACTAGATTAAAACTATGATTTTCCTCATTTTAAAAATGAGTTAACTGAGGCCCAGAGATGTTATATCACTTACCCAAGGCCATAGAGACACTGCACAAAGAGAAGTAAAGAAAGGCAAACTGATGAATTTTTAGAATGACATGGGAAAAAAAGAAAAAGTTGTGAACTATTTAATAGGAGGAATCTTCATAGAATAGAGTGGGGGAAATAAGATAGGTAAAAAAACAATGGTTGTAAAACATAAAGCTAGTGGAGTCATACAGAACTTTCCATCTAGCCTCCAGCTGTATCTATAAACCACATCCAAACTGTTACATAAAGCCTAGTCCTGCACAACCAAGTATCACATCAAGTATCAACCAAGTCCTAGCACATGTTCTGTTTATTCCCAAATGACTGCTCATAGGTCTGATCGACTTGGTTCCTGGATTATAGGGTCATGCCAGTTGATAAAAACTTAGCCTCTCTTTCGTGTCTCCATTTTCCTTCATAGACACAATTTCATTTTCCTCTGATTTCACTATCATCGGCCTTGACAGAGAGGCTCTCTTTGCCATGCTTTATGACATTAGAGGGTATCAATCATATCCGTTCCACAGATTGACTGAAAAGATCATAATTTGGCCTCTCATTTAATAGGTCTTTTCCTGGTGCCAGGCACTACACTAAGTGCTTTAAATACATTTTCTAGTTCAATCTTCAGAAAAATCCCCTGATGGAGGTGTTATCCCCACTTAACAAATAAAGAAACTGCGGCACAAATGGATTAAATAACTTGCCAAAAGCCACACAACTAGTAAGAGAAAAAGCCTGAATTCACTTGATGTGTCAGTACATAAACTGCTTTGTAATATCATGATGCTAGGGCTTCCAAAGAAAAGCTAGAGACTGTTGGTCTAGACAGCAATCTTTGGGGTTCTCAATCGATATTACATGATTTACACTTCCAACAACAATAGAAAGACATCCCCTCTTTCTGACACCAAAGTTAGGAAGCATTTCTTCTCTGTCAACTGAGGCCATACAACCCAATGAATACGTGTCTTTCCAGAGGCATTTTTAGTGATTAATTCTGAAGACCTGATAAAAACAGCAGATCAATTAGAATGTTAAAGCATGTTTGAGGACTACAACCCTCCTGCCAAATTCTGCTAAACAGATCATTGAAGCCCACTGACACATTCATAGTATTCTGGTAGGCTTCCAACATTTCTGCAAAGTAAGGATCATCACAGGAGAGCAGTGTTCTAGCATGCTCCATTTTAGGTTTTGTTTTATTTCCAGCATAATCGCTTATGAGTACATTTGAGGTGTTCCCATTCATCCAGCAGTAGTTTCTGGTGTTTTGTTTATGTTTGGGAGTAATTTGGTTAGTTTACTTTCTTCACAGCCTTCTTTCAAGTGATATTTGTTTATCAGTCACAAATGCCGTCACATTAATCCATTTTGATAAGCTAAATAAACTCCTGCAGTTTGTCAATGATGCAGCCCATATGTAAATGAGTTGTATATTCTTACAGGAGAGACATGCACAATTTCAGTCTACTCATTCTTGCCTAATGTGGCTGTCAGGTGTGTCATGAGCAACAGATGCTTGTTTGACAAAGGACCTTTTTATTCTGGCTAATTAAGCAGTTGGACACACCCGCCTGTTAACGGTTCTGCTTTGTACAGCCAGCTCTGACTGAATCATTTGAATCTACAGCTAAATAGGCCACATTTTGAAAGAAGGCTAATTAACCCCTAGGAGAAGGAAAAGATATTGCAAAAACCCAGCTGCTGAATGGAACAAGATTAGCATTTCTTCAACCCGATGGGTAAAACCTAGGCAAAGCAAATGTGTTTGGAACAAACATGCATTATTGCAAGTTTTAAGGCATTCGAATGTTCTTTGTGGAACTTCCTGAACATTATTTAATACACTCAAATTCACAGTTGGATTCCTTTTATCACTCACAATGTACATGCCAGATTAAATGGATTAATAGTCTGACCTAATCAATTACTCATCAAACACAACTATGTTACTGGGCTAGCTTAAAAATAGGTAGTATCCACCTAATTTTTATTGGGGTCTTTCATCCTGAAATAATTTGCTCTCCTAAAGAGCAAAGTGTGCAAAGTTTGGTTCCACTACACTCACTGTATTATTTTTAACACTGAGGAATGTAACAGGTTTTAATTCAGTATAGAAGACAAAGACCTGTAATTTAATTTTCAAGCTCAACAGATAATTTCCTTCCTTTTTCCTTAGCACAGAAAGACAAAAGATGCTAGCTCCGATTCCTACTTGAACCAAATTAGCCAAAATTATTATGATAGTTACTTAATGAGTATAGTGAAAATAAATGACATCTAAAATGTGACCATATTCAAGAATAACTTATTTACAAGAGTATTAGAAACCTGGCTCAACATAAGATCATAGAAACGCCATTTATGGAAAAAAACAAATGTTTTGCAGGTGAAAATTACTATTTTTAAAACATAGAACAAGGAGTTTAACATTGGTGTGTTGGTGTGCTTTTACATAAAGACCCAAAATTATTGTAATTGAAGTTCTGCGGCATAACACTTTTACTACTAATGCTCTGATTCAGCATCAGCATTCCTAAATAAAAGCTGGAAAATAATAGTAGCATATATAGTGTCTATAGCAATTAAGATTTCTATTAAAATTAAGACAACTAAAATGAACAATGCTTTTGGGGAGGAAATTACTGACATTTAACACAAATTTAGTACAAAATGTACAAAATTCTGACTATTCTGGAGTAGATAATGAACAATATTAAGATAACTGTAACAACAACAAAAAAAACCTAAGGACATTAGACAACTTCAAGAAAGACAATGTACAATGATGAGGCATAGTAGAAATTATCAATGCATATATATGTTTGACATATATAAGTATTTTAAACATGTTTAGTCACGTGCTACATTTAGATATATGTTTAAATAGTCACATATTAAATTTAGTTTCTTAAAACTCTGGCGAAAAACATATTGAGCTGATTACTTCACCTACAAATATAAAACACTTGGCTTTCTTCCACCTTCACCCAGTACAAATGAAAAAACTAGTTAAACTACAAACTGTAGTCAAACACCAACCCTTCTTTATATAAAACACATCCTTGTGAAAATTTATTCATTGTAAAACACAGGGCTTTATCAAATCAATAAATCAAGTAAATGAGGAATGTAAAAAGAAAATTCAGGATTTTCTGTATTATAAAAATGCTGCCTCTTTACTTAGGTTTGATGTTGTAATCTTCATGACTGTGTACAATAAATCTTTGTACTAAACTGATCTGTAGAAAAATGATGGAATGATAATAGTGTAGACTGTTCAGCAGTCATCTTCCTGTGATAACTGATGACAGTGATTAATGTTGAAGATGATTAATCAGCACACTGGTAACATATACAGGTTGCCTGGGTAACTTTTTTCACTTTTCAAAGGTTTCCTCTTAACTAATTCTTTCCTTGACTCGGAATAGATTATGAAAAACTATTACTTAAAGAGAGAAATGAAATTACTGTAATTTTTATCTTAAAGAACTAATTACCAAAAACTAAAATAAAACAATCCCCTTAACACTGAAGCCAAAGTGCTAGAAAGACATACAGGACAGGAGCAAAGGGAGGCAAAGATTAGCTTAAAAGGCAGCATTATTTACAGAGCCACAAAAGAAACGAGCAGGTAATACTGCACCAAACAGAGTTTCCTTTAGATTTTATAGGGAGTGACAGCCAGAACTGAAATTCTTAATTTTCTTCACATCAGAAAAGACTCCAATGACAGTGTTCCTCTTAGATTATCTTGCCTACACAAGAATTTTTTTTCCTCTCATCTCTTTTTCTTTTTATAAAAGTGCAGAATAGAGTCTTTTGCAGTTGCTAACTATTCTGACAGGCTCAAAGAGATCAACACATCTAAAAGAGGAAAATAATACTGTATAATAACATTGCTAATAATGGAAACAATATACCCCATTTTAAATGTACAATATCTTAAAGAACAGAATTCTCATTACTGCCATTTTCTGGCAAATGTAGTGAACATGGGTGTAGGTGGACCTCAAAAAAACCTCTATATATTCATATACACATAAATTCTGAAAATACTTGCTGTAAAACATAATGCTATTAAATTTTTACATTGATTTTCATTATACGTATATACACTTGGAATAAAGACCTGGCCAAAGGATAAAAGTGTAAACAGATTAAAGACTATAGCCAATTCTGTAAATTCAGATACTTAACAGAAAAATTATTTCTCTGTAAAAATCAGTAAAATTTGAAATAAGTCATCTATACTGAATTACAAACAGTTCCACTGGTACTTATCTATGGGAACTGGTGATGCACTCCGTGGATGGCTGTCTTTCCAATTTGGTATGAAGCATTTTCTTGCCTTCAGAAACAAGAATTCCTTTAAAATCTCATTACTGTATAGCTACATCGTCTAAAGTTGGTTATTCTAGGCTATCTCATAAATCATGAGTTAATATCCTTAACTGGGTTTATAATGCTCAAAATCAACTGTAAACTCTTTACAAAAATATAGTTGTCATTATATAACATTTTAGATAAGTGTGAAATTTCATATAATAAGTTTCATTGTCATCTCTCTCATTATACTTTGGTGGTCTTCGATAGAGACTAAAATGGGGAAAAAACTCTTCTTTTATCCTTGATAATACATTAATTATAACATCCCAATCACTACTTTCATCACCAAACTTGTTCAGAAGAGTTATCTACAGTCACTGTCTTCATTTCTGCCCATTCTACTCAACTGCTGACACCTTGTTATTTAGTTTCTGCCATATGCCTCCAAGAGAAGATCATCTTTTCCAAAGTCACTAAGGAAAAATCTTTTAATCTGCAAATTCTATGACTTTTTCTTATTTTTCACACTCATTGTACTATCAAATTACACTTGAAATTAATGACAATCACTTTTATCAAAAAGCTCTTCCTCCTTGCCTTCTAAAACATTCAATTTTTCTGATTTTCTTCCTACCTGTCTGGCCAGTCTTTTGCCTCAGCAGTTTAATTGCTTCCCTTTGAACAGGAAGAAAAATAAAAAAGAGTTGAGCTGGGGTTTCTTCTGCTCTCTCAACACTCTGTTTTAAAAAGTTTGGTCACTAATAACTATTATTCGTATATGAATAATTCCCAAATCTGTAACTCTATCAATAATCCTTCCTTCTATTGAGCTACAGTTCTATATTTTTAACTACCCATTGAATCTTTTTAAATATCCTATCATCATTACTAGTCCACCTGTTTACATGAAATCATCAAACTTCGATTTAGATTTTCATCTTTTCTGTTAAACTTCCTGCCAGTAACTGCTGTTACATGCCTTGGGGGATACACAGTCTGCCCTCAATGAATTCAAATTCTACTGACAGCATAAGATAAAAGTGGTCATCTTGGGATCCAGTCAGTTTGGCATCCTTTTTTCTCAAAGAAGCCTAAAAGTAAGAACCAGATTTCTTTTTTTCTCATCTTCCAAATTTAATAAATTACTGAGTCTGCTTCCTAATTATGTCTCAAAAATATACCCACATATCTATATCTCACCACACAGATCCCTAGAGTTCAGGCCACTACCTACAATAGGTTCTTAGTGCCCTCAGGATAAACTGCAAACCCTTAACAAGGCTTAGGAGGCTCTTTAGAATATAGCCCCTGCCTACTGTCTTCCCAAGAGTATATACAATCCAGCCTTATGGAACTACCCACAGTTCCCCGACCCTGGGGCATTTGGTTTTTTGTCTTGTTTTGTTTTTGTGAGACAAGGTCTCACTCTGATGCCCAGGCTGCAGTGCAGTGGCAGAAACTTGGCTCACTCTGCAGCCTTGACCTCCCAGGCCCTGGTGATCCTCCCATCTCAGCCTCCTGAGTAGCTGGGACCACGTGCATGTGCCACCACGCCTGGCAACTAATTTTTTGGATTTTTTTGTAGAGACAGGGTTTCACCATGTTGCCCAGCCTAGTCCCAAAGTCCTGGATTCAAGCAATCCACCTGCCTCAGCCTCCCAAAATGCTGGAATTACAGGCATGAGCCACTGACCCGGCCAACCCTGGGGACATTTGAACAGGTATTTTCTTCTGCTTGAAACAATTTTTCCTTCTTACCTCCTCTAATCTTCACTTTGTCTTTCAGGTCTCAGGAGAAATCCTACTTTCTCCTGATAGCTTCCCAAACAATCACTGCTTTTCCACCTTGCTCTTAACAAGTCCAAATCTAGTGTCCTCCTGGTATTCCCATAGCACACTATCTTTACTCAGTACACAGCAATTATCACATCTGTAGTGTAAGTGTCTCTCCAACAAGACTACAAACTCCATGAATGCATGGACTATACTTATCTTTTTCACCTACATATATAGCCACAGCACCCAATATATACATAGAATCTTTGATTTGTTGAAAGAATAATCTCCAAAGAAGATGAGTTTAAGACCTTATTGAAACATTACTATTAGAATATGCTGTACCAGAGGCATCTTCTATATAATTTTTAAAAAATTCTACATAAACATAATTGTATATCACAGCCATTTTAAATCAAATTATTAAGTGTTTTTTCTTAATTTTCTAATGTGACTTCATGTTCAATTTCTATTACAGCGGAATTTTATAACAACTTCCATATTCAAAGAATTAAAAGACTCAAAAGACTTTGTGTATAGTTTTTTAAAATAAAGAAACAAGATAAGGATTAAGTAAACTCAAATGAACAAATCAAGTCTTCAGCTATTGCTCTGAACCTTCTGACATATCATTTACTGTGTTTTAATAAGTACACCTGATTCACTGAATTGTGGATTCAGATCTAATGCTCTAATCATGTCATCTTAGAATAAGTGGCCTGGTATGATTCCTTTGTTTTTACGAGACAGAAGCACTCAGAGATCTTTAATAGCTGAAATGCTAAGAATAAGTAATTAGCCTAATAGTAATTGTTCTGACTTCATTGTTAATTAACCACTTGAAATATATTTGAGCTTGGTAACATTCAACTGATATTCTTCTATGTTCTCTTAATAATCATTGAAACTTTCCACCAAAAAAAGGTATTCTAAGAAGCCTCTAGTTACTAATTAGTGAACACACTTATGTAAGGACTTCATATACATTATTTCATCTGTACAGAAAACCTGATGTAGGTACTACTATTATCCCATTTATTATGGATGAGAAAACTGAGGCATATAACTTAAACAATTCTATCAGCACCAAGGTCATATAACTTCATATAACTAGAAATGGGCAGAGTGAGAACTTGAATATGCTATACCACCTACTAAGTCAAGGAGCAACATTTTGTTTCATTCTTTTTTTTAACCTACCCATATGCAGTATTAGGCTAATAATATGACAACTATTTAGATGTTTAACACACCAACTATTATGTAGTCCTGTCTAGTCTTTTCTATGTTTTCATTCTTCTATAATACGGAAATTAGATATGCTGTAATTTTTTAATCCAGTTAATAGTTTTCCATGATAGATCATCCTCTAAAAAATACCTTAATTTCATTTCCAGCAATGCAGAATATCTGACAAGATGACTGTCTATTCTGTAGATCTCAGCTAAGACTAATAAAAATGACTGAATCATGGAATATTCAGAGTTTCTATATTACCTCTGCTGAAGCATCCATACAGACAGGCTTGTTGGAATTTGAATTAGGGCTCAGAAAATGTTAAAAATCAATGTGCCACAATGCAATATCTTTTCTTTCTGAAATCTCAGAGTTGAGCTCTCAGGTACACACCATCACACCTACTTCTAAAGCTGTAGGAATGACTGCCTACAGCTTGTCAAGACGCCGAAAGAAGGGGCAATCTCAACTCATTCATTCACCAATGAGTTGGTTTCAGTGAGTCTCTGGTACAGGTGCCAGGGGTTGTTGCTCCCTGATCTTTACATTTGATCACAAATTGCATTCAGCAATGGCAAGAAAATGATATTTAACTCTACTTCCTAATGGCACTGCAATCAAGGGCAATAACTGAGAAACAGACAGAGCTTTAAGGAAGGCTGTAGGCCAAAGACACTGTTCAGGGTAATTAAGCCCTATAGCAATCCCATAGGTAATCCTGCAGTACAACTAACGTCTCTATTCCTGCTTCAGCACAGGGCCACCCTTCCTTGGTGCATGCCAAATAATTCATCATATACCCTGATCTTTTCATTTTGTTTTTTCAGTCAATCATGCTTATATAGGACATGTTTTGTTATAAGGATCGGCCAAGCAGAGGAAAGTAAAAAGCAGTTTTTCAAGTCTCACCCAGGCCTTTTTATTGTACTACTTCACTATTTCAAAAAAGTCTGTGCTGTAGGAGTTATCTCTGTCTCTCTCTCTCTTTCTCTCTCTCTCTCACACACACACACAGACAATAGCTCTTTGGTATCAAAAGTTAAGTTGGACACACAGTACATCACACATGCACATGCAAATAAACACAGAGGGAGACCTTCCAAATGGTTCCTACTTGGCTTATAGGGTGTGACTGAGGAAAAAGTGTTCTAACTCCAAATACAGTAGTCTTCCACTACTGTCTCTTTTTCCCCATCCCTGGCAGAGATGGTGATGGGGTATGATAAAACTAGGTCTACTTTGCCAAAAATAAACTTATTTTGCCAAATGGCCAATTTGACAAATTACCCATTCAGTCAAAACTTGTTTCTTTTAACCATTTACATTGTTAACAGCTATTTGTATTGAATAAGATAGTTTCAAAGAATCTTTTAAGAATTCTCTGATATTTAAGTTGATGAGTTCAAGCTTTTAATTTACCTGAAATACTGTTGTAATCCAGCACTGTAGTCTACCCATGTTATATTCTGTCATTTTGCTATTTTCTGGTCTAACAACTTTTGGGGATCAGAATCTATTTATTTTAAATCAAAGGGTTATGAATGTTTTGAATACCAAAAAGTGTATAAATTATAGTACAGAAGATTTGTTTCTTTTAACACACTTTCTATCCACTTAAATACATTCTATACTTCCCTTAATTCATACACTTGTTAACCAATTGAATTGGATGAACATATTGCTTCCATTTTAAGTAACTAAAAAGCATGCAGTATTTGAAGTATCAATGACAAAATTAGCATTCAGCTGAGTTAGACTGATAAATAATTCTACTGCAAAATATTAGGTTTGAAATTGTGATGGAAAAATTAAAATCAAATTAAAACTTAATAATTACTTCCCACTAAAAATTTCAAAAACTTTTGCAGCTATTCTATGCAGCATGATTTGTGATAAACTTTCTATGTAGCTAATACAAACACATTTCAGGCAGTTTATAATTTAGAAAACTGGTCATTGGACAAAATGATAAATCAGAGTATTAGGTAAATTTAACAAAATGGCCATTCAGTGAATTTATGTTTCAGCAAATTGATTTTTAAACAACTATCTATTCAGTGAATTGATCACCTAGTAAATTTTCTTTTGGTGAAGGAGTAATCAGTTTTCAGATAATTGACCTGCTTCCCAAAATCACAGCCCTTTAAAGTTTAAAAGTATTCAGATCATCGAGTGCAGGCTCCCATTTCACAGAGAATCTGAGAAAAATCAACCAAATGGATCCAATAGTATCAGATTGAGCACTGGAACACAAGACTCCCAATTCCCAGTCAAAAGCTCTTTCTAACAGACTATGGTTAATAAAAGAAAGGAAGAAGGCACTCAGAGGTAGGAAGGCCTGACATATGTGCAAAGCGCTTATTACACAATGAAAGAAATACTCATACAACATGGAGAATGCAATCTTAAAATAAGAGTTTCTCTTAGACGTTTCCAAGTTTCTTTCTCACATAAATGAGTAAGGCTCTGTTTCAGGGTGTTTAACAAGATTTCAAGTGAGGCAAACTCTGTGTGTGTGTGTGTGTGTGTGTGTCGCTATCAACTAAAATGGTTCACAGGACTTTATATTCTATAGGAATTCTGAACCATCTTGCTAACTTGTTTTTCTCTATCTACCAAAATACTTTACATGGAGTATCTTGGTGTTCCATGCTCAGTATTTTATTATTATACAGAGTTTCTGAGTGTTTCAGGCTCAGAATTTTATTATTACATCATCTCTGGATGCCATTTATAATACACAAACTGACTCTATTTACACTGAAATAAAGAAACCAAAAACACTAATTTCTAGTTTTCCTGGAAGAGGGAAAAAGCAAAATTCAACACAACAGTAATTGCAACCAAAATAAACAGGGAACAAATTCTGAATTTTCACTTGCAGCAAATAAGTGTAATTTTGGGGTGTGAGATGGAAACCTTTTCAATGTAATGGTTGTGTAACAGCTTTTACAAGGTGCACTTTTCACTGTCAAACAGCATGAAATGCTCATAAGGGTAATCAGTTTTAGATGGCAGGTTTACAAGCTTTCCACAACATGTACTATTTATCCACGTTAAAATGCTTCCCAATTACCTCTTTACATATTATGTTCATGCATTCTTTTAAAGAGATTTAAAAACTGCTTTGTATAAATATAACTCTGAAACCAACCATACTGCTTGATTTCTTTAATTATCTGATGCATACTGTTGGCTTTTACTAGCTCACAAGTTGCCTATGCCTAATTTTCATAAAAGTAGTATTTCTACAATATGAGATTAAAGCAAGGTAGAAGCAAACACCTCCCAGTATAACTGACTCAAAAATTTTACTTTCTATGTAATCTTCCTTATGAAGGTAACATAAATGATATTCTTGTTGTACCATAACTGTTAGCTAATATTTACATATTATATTCAGAATCAGATACAAATACGGGCTGATTACTTCTCATGATCCATGGAGCCACTTTTCTCACAAACCAAATTTACAAGGATGGTGTTTTCTAAATAAAACTGAAAAGTTATTTACATACAAAAACTCTATTCCCTTTCCTTATAAGGTTTACTCAACATTGAATACATAAATTCTTTTTAAATTAACACAGCAATGGAATTTTTTTAAATATAGGACAGCGAATCAATCCATCTTCCTCTCTCTCTCTCTTTCCCCCTTTCTCTCTTGCTCCTTTCTCTCCTTTTTTTTTTTTTTTTTTTTTTTTTTTT
>NW_012114733.1:7052535-7091771 GCF_000951035.1 Colobus angolensis palliatus | reverse complement strand
TTGTAGAGAGGGGATTTCACCATGTTGGCCAGGCTGCTCTAGAACTCTGGACCTAAAGTGATCCTCCTGCCTTGGCCTCTCAAAGTGCTGGGATTACAGGTGTGAGCCACCACGCGGGCCTCTTGTTCTCTTCTCTACCTTTCCTCCACCTCCAGTTATAAGGACCTAGTCAGTCCCACAGCCAAACACTGGCTACACAACAGCCCCTCCAAAATATTCTACATATATAAGCCGAATCAGGAGTGCAGCTTAATTGTATCATTTCCTTCTTTGAAATTATTTTCACACATCTGGATGACTACTTGTAACATTATCGATAGGATCTTATAGTTACACCATTTTAAACATTATGGGCATCAAAAATAACAGTTAAGCTATTTTCAGTACTTAGACGTCTATAAGCCACCTGGCCAAAATATTCAGTGTCTCAAAACAAAGCTTACTGTGAAATAGGATCAGTATCTGATTTGAGTATTCCTGGCTTGATCTTTCCAAAGTACAGTAGAACTACTTCATAATAAGACCACTGAAGGTCAACACTAATCATGTCATATTACTTTACTTTATCTATGTTCAGAGAAATGTAAGCTCACGGACTCTAAAGCTGGACAGATCTTCAAGGTGACCTTGAGTCATGGTTAGTGCCATGATCTATTTGAATATCCATAATGAAGCTCTACCATACCGCTTTATAAGGAATGTTATGAATTATAGAATTGAGCTTTTAAGTTGACTCAACGATAAGGCTATTTTTGTTTCAAGTAAATAAATAGTAATTACCTACAGAGAAGTAAAAGGCAGGCTTCAAACCATTTAATAAAGATATATTAATTCATTTTTTTTTTTCTTCTTGAGAGGGCTCTAAACAAAAATATCATCTTCCTAAGGTAAATATGTAAGTAAGAGGTTATAAAAGAAAGGTGCAAAGGGTGAAGCTAGTATTTCCTGAAGCTCAGGGTAGTTTCAGGAGATGCAACATGGTTGCAGTAAAAGCTATCACCTGGCTTAAAATAACAGGATTCAGTCCACTTTTTAAGCATACCAATTCTGTTAGTTATTCTTAAAAGAGAGGGAAATTTATAACTAGTTTTGAGTGACCAGAAAAAAACTGCAAATTTCTTACTTTTAAAAACTATCGATACTGGCAATTCTACTAGTAAATTCATTTTTCTTCCAAACTGAATATTAACAAAGCTACCATCAATGTTGAAAATTTGTTTATTATTTAATGTGAGCTGAATAAAAATCAATAACTATAGAGAATAGGGTAACTTCAGAAAATAAGATTCTAATATGTTTTATATTGAGTCTAAAAAAATCACACTTCTTTAACTGGTTAAAGCACAGGCTTTATATATAGAAAATTTTCTCAATTTAACAGGAAAAACCCAAAAACCTCTCTCCTTGAGAAACACACAGAAATTTTTACAAAATTGTCATTTTATAGCAAGACTGAATTTTTTTTCAGTTACAACCTATTCTCCTAAGGATACTAGTCCCAGCTTTTAATCCAAATTTCCCAAACAGAAACAACGGCATCTTCCTAAGAGAATATTAAAATACTTGTTAAAGCACAAGGTAATGTATACCAAGTAGAACTCTTTCAGGGCATTCAATTTACTTAGTAAATTGTTTTGTGAAATACTATAAGACTTAATAAACAATTCATAATTTAGGTAATTTATGTTCTTTCTCAAGGATATACAAATTATTTTTATATGGGAGTTTAATATTTTAGGAACATCATACTATAGCTTATGATTTGTTTAAGTTGCTAGGAAGTGAACACTTTTATTTTTAAGTGGCCCACCTTTAGTATTTAGATTATGCTCTTTTTCATGTTTCAGTTTAACTTAAGACAAAAAAAGAACCTCAATAAAGAAAAATATCTAAAACTACTGCAGATCCTAGACACAGTTTCTTTAAAGAATTCATCCCTGTTAATTTCTCCTTGCTCTGAAGACAAGGAACAAATGCTTCCTGAATGTGAAATTTACCCTAACAGTTCATTGCTTTAACACCTTTTGAGTAGAGGCAGTTGGAGCAAATATAAGCTAAGTTCTGCAGTGTAGCAGTTCTCTTGACAACTCTTAGTAAGGTTGCAAGTGAAAAACCTTTATGGTTTTTTGAATAACATCCCAGTGTGGGAGGATGAATACTAAGTAATAAATCAGGAAAAGAAAAAAATTGTACTCTCCACCTAGATAACATGAAGAATGGTAAGGCTAGTGTTTGGTACTTGCAAATTCTCCCAATAAATCAATAAATCAATAAATCAAGATCCCAACAAATCAAGACTGTCTTCTTTCATCTTTACCTCCTCTGTTACATCCAATTAAAAATTTTAAAAGCTGCTATTTATTGAACACCTACCACATATTGGCTACTAAACATAATACTTTAATTTTCACAACAACTTTGTGTGAAAATTATGTGTGTGCTGGTTGCGTACTTTACTGAAATGGGACACTGAGTTCCAGAAAGATCAAATATTTTTCCTAAGAGCTCAGCATTGGCAAGACAAAACCAGGACACACATGAAACTACATCTGACTGTAAAGGCTATGCTCCTGCCATATTCCAGTCTGCTTAAAATACCTGTAATGTTTTCTGTATTTCCAGGTAAAAAAACCAAAATTTGTATTTCATATTTGAAATGTTCAAGTTATGAAAATGTCAATCTTAAGAGTAAAATCATTATCTTGCAAAATCAGTGAGAAATTAAAAACACTACAGAGTTAGTTAGCTTTCATTGTTCATACTAGTTGAAAGATCGAAAGACATATTTGCTGCCTTACCAAAAGAGCACATTGCAGTAGATACCACTATATATATAAACAGTTGGGATCTTGCTCTGTTGCCCAACCTGGAGTGCAGTGGTGCAATCATGACTCACTGCAGCTTCGAACCCTTGGGCTCCAGCAATCCTCTTGTCTCAGTCTCTCAAAGTGCAGAGATTACAGGCACGAGCCACCACGGCTAGTCAATCAGTACCATTTTCCACCATGCCTGGCCAATGACTAGCATTTTTAATATACACAATAATAGTTCCAGATCTATTTAAGAATAAAACTAACAAGACCTACATCCACTATAAATTTTTTTTTTTTTTTTTTTTTAGACGGAGTCTCGCTCTGTCGCCCGGGCTGGAGTGCAGTGGCCGGATCTCAGCTCACTGCAAG
This sequence comes from Colobus angolensis palliatus, assembly GCF_000951035.1. Taxonomy (NCBI): domain Eukaryota; kingdom Metazoa; phylum Chordata; class Mammalia; order Primates; family Cercopithecidae; genus Colobus; species Colobus angolensis. Next base: position 7,088,589 of record NW_012114733.1, on the reverse strand, counting down.
CTCCGCCTCCCAGGTTTACGCCATTCTCCTGCCTCAGCCTCCCGAGTAGCTGGGACTACAGACGCCCGCCACCTCGCCCGGCTAGCTTTTTGTATTTTTTAGTAGAGACGGGGTTTCACCGTGTTAGCCAGGATGGTCTCGATCTCCTGACCTCGTGATCCGCCCGTCTCGGCCTCCCAAAGTGCTGGGATTACAGGCTTGAGCCACCGCACCCGGCCCATCCACTATAAATTCAATAAAATATTCCATTACTGAAGGCAGATCACTGTTGTTAGATGCTGGGAAAGATCCCAAGATGAGGAAAGCATTAACTTCCTTGGCTATCTCCTCTTTCTTCTCTCCTCAGTAAGGACTAGTCCCCTAAGTATACATCCTTTGCCTTCTCTGTTCTTCTCTGTACACACTCTCCCTGGAATAATATTTTGCAACTTCAACTTTCACTTGCATATCATGATGACTTTCTAATCTCTTGCTCCAAATCCTTCTCATTTACCTAAATTCTAATTCTATAATATGAAATGCCTCATCGCAAATGCAAGATCCAAGATTATATTCCCTCTCACATCACATCAGTGCTGACCCCTCAATCTATCAATTCCTAGAAGATAGCAGGCAATGTTCCTGAATGTCCCCGCCACTAGCCTTCCTGAAGCTTTATTCACTACCTAGATCTCTTCAAACTCTGAACCTATTTGGTTTAATTATCATACCCGCTCATAGTAACTTCAGGTATATTAATTATTGCTTCTCTAACATATGCACAAAATGTTTCAAGGTGTAAAGGACTGATTAAAGTCTGCAGAGATAATTTACTATGTAAGTAAAATAAGAGCACTTTCTTGGGAGTCAGCCAATTACTTCCAGAATCTTTACATGACAAGTTTATTTGAAGTCCTGCCAAGCAATTTAACTAGGTGCTTTATAAATACTATCCCATTTAGACAACCAAGATAGAAATCAAGTGTTGTATGAGCACATGGGACAACAGCCCTATAAGGTGATTATTCTCCATATTTTAGCATGAACATTATACTGGTTAATTAACTTGTCCAAGATCACATATCTAGCAAGCAAGAGTTACTAGAGTTCAAATCCAGGTGTAACTGACTTAAAGACCAGTATTCATTATATTATGCTATGTTGGGCTTGTTTCTGTCATTTACTAAAGCCACTTTAACCTGAGCCTCAGTGTTCTCATCCAGAAAAAGAAAGGATGTTATCAGTACCCTTATTAGGGGGAAAAAAAGGCAATAGAAGGGCATCTGAAGTGAGGAATTCTCAAAGCTCCTATATGTGCACCCAATATGATTCCAGTATGGTCCTCTATCCCATTGTCCCAGGTGCTGTTGAGAATCACTGGCTTTTCTTACAGTATGCATGAAATGATGCATTATTGGAAGGTACACTGTGATAAGCTAAAGCAGCATACATTAAACCATATAGTAACCACTGAAAGAGGAAAACATAAATAAGTAGAGCAATAAGCCAATTAACAACATAAAATGGAATCATGAAAATTACTCAATTAATCCAAGAGAAGGAAAGACAAAAGGAAAAAAAGGAACCAAAGAACAGTCAGAACAAACAGCAGATAAATGGCAGCACAGCAGATTTAAACCCAACCATATCAATAATCACATTAAATAAAATTCATACACACCAATGAAGACACAGAGATTGTCAAACCATATAAAAAACAAAGACAAACTAAATGCTGTTTACAAGAAATGCCCTTTAAATATGACACAGATTAAAATTAAAATTATGTAAAATATATATAATGCTATATTAATGTCAAACGAAATTTCAAAACAGGAAATGTTACCAGGAATAAGAGGAATCATTTCATAATGATAAAGGAGTCTATTCATCAAGAGAATGTAACAATCCTAAATATTTATGTACCTATTGTCAGAACTCCAATATACATAAAACAAAACCTAGTTGATCTGAAAAAGAAATAATAAAATGTAGTATTATTGATGGACACTTTATACCCTTCTTTTAATACTGATATAACAAGTAGTAAAGATATAAAAAATTTGAACAGCATCTATCAATTTGTACAAACTGACATTTATAGAACATTCCACCCAGAAACAACAGAATTTATACCCCTCAAGTACATACAAAACATTTAAGAAGACAGACCATACCTGATCACAAAACAAATCTCAATGAATTTTAAAGGATTCAAATCTTACAAAGTAAGTTGTATGATCACAAAAGAATTAAGTTAAAAATCAATAACAAAAATACAAAGCAAATCAAATATTTGGAAACTGAATAATACATTTCTAACTAACCCATGGGTCAAAGAATTAAAAGAGAAAGTATTTTGAACTGAATGAAAATGAAAACATATTATCATCTGTGAGATGCAGAACCCCCTCAATAAATTTGGGTGAAGAACAAAAGAAAAAGAATTAAATGACTAAACAAATCAACAGTTTTACAATTGAACAATTTCAGAATTAAGATTAAAGGAAAGGGGATCATAAATTTATAAAATATTAGAACAGGAAGAATTCTAGAAATCCTTCTAAAATTTGTAAACTTACAAAATTCACACAGAAAACAGGAAGAACATATGATTTGATTAATAGGGTTTATAATAGCAAGTATTTTTTAATGAGCAGTCTTTGCCAGTAGTGACATTATATAAATATCTGAGTTCTTTAAATGACTATTTTCACCTAATAAAAGCAGATATAGATTCTACAAAATAGACGTGCATATTTGTTGGCCTTAATCTGAGTAACGTGAGCATTTTGTGCTTTATCTGTAAGTTTTCTGTATTTCACAAAACACAATGAATAAGAATGCTGAATTCTCTATCCACATTGCCTAAATTCATAATGTGGCTTTACCACAGTTGAGTAGCCATGATATTGGTCAAGTTACTTAAGTAGCAATGCCTTAGTATTCTCAACTGTAAAATAAGAATAAACTATAAAATGAGTATAAATAGTTCTTGCCTCCTTACAGTGATGATAAAGATTCAACAAGTTACTGCCTTCTGTGGGCTTACAACAGTGCCTGGTGCATGGTAAGAGCTCAATAAATGTTAACCATTATTACATAGCATAGCATTGATTTACAAATACTTGAAGTCTTTTTTTTTTTTCTTCTGGAGACGGAGTCTTGCTCTGTCACCCAGGCTGAAATACAGTGGCACGATTTCGGCTCACTGCAACCTCCGTCTCCTGGGTTCAAGCAATTCTCCTACCTCAGCCTCCCAAGTAGCTAGGATTACAGGCCCCTGCCACCATGCCCAGCTAATTTTCGCATTTTTAGTAGAGACGGGGTTTCACCAAGTTGGCCAGGCTGGTCTCAAACTCCTGACTTCAGGCGATCCGTCTGCCTTGGCCTCCCAAAGTACTGGGATTATAGGTGTGAGCCACCGTGCCCAGCCAAATACTTGAAGCTTATTAATCAAAACACTGATTTGAATTTTTAAAATTAGGTAACATCAATTAAAATAGGACATCATCATAGAAAAATAAGTTGCTTAGAATTCATATTTTTAATAAGACAAGTTATTCAAGTTATTTGAATGCCAATGTTAAAACAAAGCTGGAGCAATCTCTTTTCAAAGCAAGAGAGATGATCCAATGGGAAATTATGTATTACATGAAGTATTTTTGGATTAACCAATACATTTAATAATATCACATGAGATGATACAAAAGTTACCTATTAATGTTGTCCTGCTGCCTTCAACTATTTCTTATTATATGCTCCATTCAACCAGAATTTATAGATTTGAATACTTTAATTTTGAAGGTTAAAACATTTATTTATGAATTTGTTTTAAATGGCTAAAATTCAGCCTTTTAGCACTGGAACAATTTCCATTTGGTTTAAAAAAAAAAACAAAATAAATGTGGAACACATTTCACATTTTTTTATTTTGTGCAACTTCGATGCTTTCAACGCTGCATACATTACTAAAAGCACAAAAATAGATGCTGTACTATCAAATTGTAAAGAATACCAAATTGATATAATTATACTTTATAATTTCTTCCAAGTATCAAAAGGACAAGTTTTTGTTTTTTCTTTAATTAAAATAATCTCATGGGTCTCTTATATGTTTGAGAGAATATGATAAAACAAGTATATTTTTTACTAAATATCTTAAAAATAACATATTTTAATAAAAACTGCTATTTGTAATCCATGCTGTGTCTTTTTGACACTGAGGCAAACCCTTCTTACCTGGGTCAAATGAGCATGCACCTGAATCAATATGGTAATAAAATATCAAATAAGTCTGTAAAGTATCAACTTATCCTGTTGTACTCTTTTGAGAACTAAGTGCATTATTAAATTTACTGTACCTTTAACAACCTGCAGTTGCCCCTTGGTATCTGCAGGGTATTGCTTCCAGGACCCCCTAAGGATAAAAGGATCCATGGATGCTCTAGTCCCTTACATAAAATTCTGTAGTGTAAATTCTATGTAAACAGTTGTTACACTGTATTTTTAATTTTTTTATTAATTATGTTGGTACATATGTATGGGTACATATGAAATTTTGTTATACGTAGAATGTTTAATACTTTTTAAATTGTTTTTATACTCAAATATTTTCAATCCATAATTGGTTGAATCTGCAGATGCAGAACTTGCTCACAGAGGGCAAACTGTAAAATTCCAACCACAACCTCTGCATTTGCAAAATCAATCACCTTTTACTTCTCCCGCTACCACACTCAAAATTATAAGGAAGTTTGTCATCATGGCACATGAAGGCAGTGAGGAAGACTAGGTAAATGCGGCAGAAAGAACATCGGGGCCCACAGTACCACTTGTTCCTCAGAACCACCTCCCAGCCTCCATCCATCCTTCAGTTAGCCAGCAGTAGATTAAAGCTCTCACCATGTGTGCTGCCTTCTTCTAGATTTTTGCAATGAAGCACAACAATCAGCAGCTTTCACCACTTGGGAGAGTGATCAAGGCCAGGAAAACACTCATACACAGGTTGAATACTAACAGGACATTCTATGGTTCATGAAACCAAATGCTTCTACATAGAGGACAGCTGAAATGTGAACACAGAAGCCCAGAGCAACATAAGAAAGCTATCGTAGTTGCAAAGACCAATTGTGGTCATAAACATCATCACCATCAAATACTCAGCTACAGCTTTACTATTTACAAAACATTTTTACATACATTATTTTACTTGAACCCCACAACAGCCCTTTTAAGAGGCAGCATAGATATTTTTATTAATACCTGTATTTTGCAGGTCAAGAAACTGAAGAAGGTTAAGAGACTTGTCTAAGGTCCTTTTAAGTGAGCAGTAACTTGACTTCTATCTTCCCCCAAACTAACTGTAGATTTCAGAGTCTTTCAGCTGCAACACCATATCCCACATAGATAAAAGAAGAGGAGTAAATTTTAAGAGGCAGGTTCCATAGCAAAGTCAGTAATTATTTCTATAAACCCCTGTATTCTTCCATAACTGCCTTTATTCATCAGTACTATTCTTTCCTTTACTTCCTTACCTCCATTCATTCCTGGTTCTTTTCTCCAGATGATCCAAGATGTCAGAAACTATTTTGTCCATTTAAATCCCTTAGATCCTGATGTGCACAACCAAAAACATCCTTGGATCTTTCTCATCTGTAAAGTTCTGTGGCTACTACAGAAACCAGCCTAAGGAATAATGAAATCTGTGGACTCTCAGAAATAAATATTTCTACTATGTGCCAAAAAAAAAAAAAAAAAAAACCAAGAAGGCAATAAATAATCAACACAGTATCTCCTGAGGCTCTGGACTGACTATTCACTGCAGGATGGCCACATTCAGTGACTGAGCCAGAACAAACATTGAGAATAACTATTAAGCCACAATCAACAGCAAAATAAGATATTAATGAACCTCTAAAGAACTACCCAGATCATCATGTTAAAGGTTTACAGTATGTTCTGAACTCAAAGCTTACAAAGTCTTGAGGAGCTAGTCAAAACCAAGTAGAGAAAGCTAACAAAAACAATGAAGAAACCCCTATTGATTAAATGCAACTGTTAGACAGCACTACTTATAAAGAGCAAATATCCTCCTTTCATCTAAAATTTAAAGTAAAATAAACTTTATTATAGAAAAAAGGAACATTTAAATTATCAAACATCCAATTCCATAGAAATAACCATGGTTAACATCTTCTAGTCTATTCTGTAAAAATACACGACAGAAGGTGCGCGCATTTTTAAAGTAAATACTTTAGTCCTTATTGTTGTACAGAATAGCAGAAGATTAAAACTCTCAGCATTTCAAGTCCTTGACCTGTATGAATTCATTTGCTCATCCCATTAACCTGATGACACAGGTAGTATTACTCTGTTTACAGATGGACAAATCAAAGCACGGAGCTGTTTTACTGTCTTTGTAGGTAGTTGCTGTGTGACACAGATCACATATGGAAAGTAAACCCTCATAGACTAATGCTGGCTTCCTCTCACATCACCTCTAATATATTTTCTTTTCCTCTGCCCCACTGGTCTTCTATTCCTAATGCAATGGCACCTAAGAGAGCCTATCACAAAATTACTCTAGCAGGCCATTTTATTCCAACAACAGTATGTACGGTTCTGCTGACAGGAACTGATAGGAACTCTGAAGCCAGAGACTGTGCTCTTCTATATTTTCCTGGGGATCATGATAGTGTTGTAAGTGACTTTTCTTTAAAAAAATAAATAAATAAAAGCTAAGGAGGCATTTGGATAAGGAGACCTGATTTCTTCTTCAGAGTAGAAAAGATACCTAAAGGAAGGCAGGAGAAGCCCTAAAAATGACTAGTATGACAAGAGGCTGAAGAACAAAACTCAACTCATGGGATTTACCTCAGGTGAAAACTCTTCAGCTAAATCTTCCTGGCACATATATACAATGAACATTATCCCACTCACCCAAAATGAAAAGTAGTCTTGTTTCAGCCTGGCAGAGCTGACTCCAGAGTCAACAACTGCTTTTTTCTACATTCTCAAACTGATCCTGAAACAAACTTGGGCTTTGTGTTGCTGTTGTTGGTAATGGTGGTGGTAATGGTGGAAGTTCACGTGTGTGTATATTTTAAAAGACAAGAGACGACCTAAAGTTAAACACAGAAACACTGTGGCTGTTCCACCCTGGCATGGGGTAGATCTGCCCAACCTTACAAGATTATTTTGAATTATTAGACAAAGCAAAGGAGAAACCCTTCCACCTTATTAGAAGCAACTCTTTTCTACCTTTGATGCTACTGGGAATCAAAGATCTTTTAAGTGATTTATAGATCAAATTCAACAACTTGAATCATTCATTATGCCAGTTAAGAAGACTTCAAAATAAGTCAGGCTTATTATTTTATAGTTTTGTCCAATTTAGCTACTGGCATGAATGGTAAATAATATACATTATGAAGTAAAAATATGGTATTCAAAAAATGGGCACTGACTGAACACCTGCACTATGTAAGGTATCTGCTATATATAAGACACTGGAGTTTAGGAGGTTTTATAAAAATAAATGGATTCGAAAAGAGAAATGTATTTCAGAAATGTGATTTCTATATGATTACAGTAGGATTGCCTATCTGGACTATGACAATGGAGCTATATTTTTAAAAATAATAAAAAACCTCTATAAAAATAGTATTTTTGTCAAGAAAATAAAGATCCATGTGAAAACTGACAACCTTGGGAAGATAAAAGACAAAAATATAAGTTATTTCCTTATTGTAGAACTATCCTACAGTTTAGTCAGACCAAATACAGACTCCTGATGACTACAGGCTTCTTTCTTAATATCAATTTAACACTAGCCAAACATACGGTGAGAATTCGATTCAACTTTAAAACAATGAGTAGATACATAACAACTGGAGCTCTCTATTAAGGAAGGAAATGTTTTCAAATGGTACAACCACTTTAGAAAGCACTTTGAAAGGTGCTTCTGAAGTCAAACATATAGTAACCATATGACCCAATATTCCACTCCTAAGTATTGATCTAACAAAAATGAAAACATTTGTCTAAACAAAGACTTACAAAGATTCATAGAAACTATGTTCATAATAGCTAAAACTGAAAACCAAATATACCTCAAGAGGTGAATGGACAAACTGTAGTATATTCATAAAATGTATTACTACTCTGGAATAAAAAGAACTATTCATATGCTATTCATACACATAGCACATGAGTGAGTCTCAACATTGGGCTAAGCAAAAGAAGCCAGACACAAGTGTGCACAATGCATTTGTTAATCCATTTATATGAAATTCTAAAAAACAGAAATCTCACCTAGAGAGACAGAAAGTAGATCAGTGTTTGCCTGGGGCTGGGGATGGGTACAAGGGAGCTTTGGGGAATATAAAAATGTTCTACAACTTGATTATGGTGGTGGTTACATGGATATAAATTTTAAAAACTCAACTGAACATTTTTTAAAAGGGTATATTTCATTTTATGTATTATATATTTTCATATATGTATATATTTTAACATATTTTTTAAAAAGAACAAAATCTTAGAATACATTTAAAACAAGGAAAAAATATCCACACCATACTTATTGTACTGTTCAGATCATATTAAGGGAAAGAAAATTAACAGGAGGGTAAGCTGAATGGTGAGTATAGCTAGTAATACAGATACAGGTGGAACTAGGATCTATCTGATTGAATCAGAATAAATATCAGGACTTCTGTTAGAAATACTGAAAACAAATACTCTTTTTCCCAGTGGAGGTAAATATAGAATTAGTCTTAGAACCTATCAAAAGCCATAGCAGAACCATATCAGAGTCATATCAGCCTATCAGTAGTAAAACGACTACTAAATGGCATACCAAGTAAATATGGAAATAATAAGCCTTAGGAGCTCCTAAAAGCCATATCAAGAGCATCACAATAAAGCAAATACCAGGAATCCAGAAGAAGGAAATGGAAGTCACTAAGCTGGTGGAACACTGCTGAAATAGCCCTATCTTTGGACTTTTGAGTTAATTAGCTAATGTATTTCATTTGTGGCTTAAATCCACTGGAGTCATTTTTTAGGCTTTTTTATTTTTTATTTTTTTATTACTTGCAACAAAAGTAAAGTAATGCAAAGGAAAATAGACTGGAATGAATAAGATGCCAGTAAGACTTAAAAATTGGTTTCAAAATTTATAGCTAAATCTGTAAAGTAATTCTGCTGTTGGATAATATTAAGTTCTCATTCACTGAACATCTTTTATTTGTCCTATGTGGATATTTCTCAAAAGCACTTATTTTAAAACTTGTAAATATTTTTAGATTCATTTCAACTACCTGCTCCACATCAGCCCCAGACTTAATGCGCCTGGGCTATAATTCTTGAATTGGTGGAGCAAAAACAGGAATATGTTATCTCTAATCTCAATCTACCACAATTGAACAGAAGTTGGGTCGAGGTTCTGGATTTCAGGCGGTTAGCTCCAAAATGGTAAGGAAAATGTAGACAACATGAGGTGCCCTCTTTTCTATGAAGTTTCTCACAATTTTTCTTGGAATTTTTTCCAGGTCCCAAATAAATCACAGCCCTGAGGATACAAACACAAAACTTCTAAAAAAGAGATTTACAAAGTCACCAGATGATAAAACTGTTAAAAGAAAAGGTTTTATTAAAAGTAAAGACCCCCAGAATTAATGTGATTCATGATTTTAAATATTCCAGTTAAAAACTATAGAGAAAAAATCATAATTAAATACTGGTAAGGAAAGACTTAATTGGTCTCACTAACCACTTTGGAATTTTGAGAACCACTGCAGATTCCAGTTTATATTCCTCTGATAAAAAAATCTCTGAATAAAGAAGAAACAGGAGGCTGTCCCTGGTGAACTTCAGGTACAAAATCACTTCAACTTCATTTTGTCCAAATATCACTTCAATGAGAAAAAATAAATAAATACCCAGAGATGTCTGTGGAAAATCTTCAGCAGGACAATATCTTCCCAAATGTGTGGGAGGAAGAAAGATAAATAGCAACAGTAGAGTCACTCTAATTTCATAATTGACTCTCTTAATAATTAATAAAGAAATTGTGTATTCAGTTTTTGTAATACAGAAATTACAAATATAAGCTATGTTCATGCTCTGCAATTCCATAATTTCTCATCTATAATTGGTATATCTCTAAAATTATACATACATAATACATACAGATTGAATTCACATCCTGAGATTTTCTCACAAAAAGAATAATACTAGTCTCAACTTAAGATAAAAACTTCAGGTGGAGATGAGAGTTTAGGGCTTGTTTTAGAGTAATATGCTTTAATAAGAAATGATTTTTTGTTGGCCAGGCAGAGTGGCTCATACCTGTAATCCCAGCACTTTGGGAAACCAAGGCAGGTAGATCACTTCAGCTCAGGAGTTCAAGACCAGCCTGGGCAACATGGCAAAACCCTGTCTCTACAAAAAAATTTAAAAATTTTAAAAATTAGCCAGGCATGGTGGCCCACACCTGTAGTCCCAGCTACTTGCAAGGCTAAAGTAGGAAGATCGCTGAAGTCCAGGAGGTGGAGGTTGAGTGAACCAAAATCACACACCGCTGCCCACCAGCCTGGCAATACAATGGGACCCTGTCTCAAAAAAGAAAAGAAAATTTGTTTTTGTTTAATGATTCCCTACTACGTGGCAAAAACAAACAAACTAAAAATGTGATAGGGTAAAAGGGTCAAAGGCCTTGTGATCACAGGCAAATTTTATATATCTGTATGGTTATGTATTTTCTCCAGTGAGCCTGCATTACTTTTATGATTTGAAAAACGTTGTTTTTAGTTTTAAATAGATCCACACATTCAGCAAAACCTTATGATTCAACATTTTAAAATGTATAAAATAGCCCTGCCTTCCCTGTGCCATATCCTTCCCCATGTGAAACAAAGTTAGTGGCTTCTTCCTGAATAGTGTGGAACACATAGAACCCAGTGAAATAACGATTAGATATTTCAGCAGTTTAATGTGGCACATGATAGTATATTCATACTGCTTGGGGTTTGCGGAACTTATTGGATGTATAAGTCAATGTATTCTTAATCAAAAATGGAAAATTTTCAACAATTATTTCTTAAATACTTTTCATGCCCCATTTTCATGCTCTTACACCTCTGTAACTGCAATTATACATATACTAGACCATGAGGTATTGTACCTTAGGTCCCTGAATCTCTGTTCATTTTTCTTTAATTTTTTTCTAAGTTAATCAGATTGAATAAATTTCACTGATATGCATCAAGTTGAATGCTATTTCTTAACAGCATGTTGGAGATGGTAAAGCCAATAAATTTTTAATTACAGTTATTGTTCTTTTCAGTTCTTGAATTTTCACTTAGCTTTTCATACACAGTAGAATTCATTAAAAACAAAAACAAAAAAACCCCCACCATTCAATTATTTTGGAATCATGATCTTTTTTAAATATACAGAACTGGATTTACTTGTATTTTATTTACAACTTTAATACCATGTTTATGAACAATGTTTCTTTCTGTTTTTGCTTTTAAGCACAAAAGACAGTTTATTGGCTCATTTAACTGAAAAAGCCAGTCATAATTCCATCTATGTTTATAAATGAGTGATTGCTGAAGTTTTTGTTTAACTGACATATTCATGAGGTACACAGTGATGTTTTCATACATACAATGTATCAGGTCAACATAATTAGCATATCCATCATCTCAGATATCTATCTTTTTTTTTTTTGTATTACAAACATTCAATACCCTTCTTCTGGCTATCTGAAACTATAAATAATTGATAACTATAGTCATCTTACAGTGGTATAGAACAAAGGTCTGCAACCCCTCAACTGTCTGTGAAACCCACCCAGGTACCGGTCCATGTACTGTTAGGAACCAGACCACACAGTAGGAGGTGAGTAGCAGGTGAACCAGTGAAGCTTCATCTGTATTTACAGTCACTCCCCATTGCTCACATTACCGCCTGAGCTCCGCCTCCTGTCAGAGTAGCGGCAGCATTCGATTCTCATAGGAGTGCAAACCCTGTTGTGAACTGCTCATGCGAGGGATCTAGGTTGCATGTTCCTTATGAGAATCAAATGCCTAATCTGTCACTGTCTCCTGTCACCCCCAGATGGGACTGTCTACCTGGAGGGAAACAAACTCAGGGCTCCCACTCATTCTACATTATGATGAGTAGATAATTATTTCCTTATATATTACAATGTAATAATCATAGAAATAAAGCACACCATAAATGTAATGTATTTGAATCATTCCTCCACCCCCTAGTCCATGTTAAAATTGTCTTCCACAAAACTGGTCCCTGGTGCCAAAAAGGTTGGGGGCCACTGGTATAGAACACTAGTAGTTTCCATTTCTCTGCCAAGATTTCTAACCCATTTACTCATTAAGATCACAATTTGTTTGTTTAAGTCCTTTTGTTGGTATGCATACATGAGCCTTTGTCAGCTAAACTCAACAACTAGGCCATCTCAAGGTCTACTGCTATTAACTTTATTTTCTTTTGACTATTGGTCACATTTTTCCCTTTTCTTTTGCATGTGTATTAACTTATTATATACTATACTATATAATCTATAACACAATATAATATATAAATAAAATATATATAGTACTATATATATAGTATTATATAATAAAATGCAGAGAACCTGGATTCTGCTATGATCCTCTGAAGAATGATAATCTTTGTTCTCAGGCAGTATAATTACTGGCTAAACACCCTGAATTTGTTTATGTTTTGTTAGGATTAATTTGAGAAAATCCCAAGGTGTTTCTCAAGCTCCTCTCTTTTAGCAGAATTAAACATCTATATGTCTTCCTGGTGGATTATGTTAAGATCTAGTTTTAAACATATGAGGTGAGACATGTTAGGTTGGACATTCTTACTCTAGGATGTGGTCCTTACTAAGTTATGGCCTTTTTTTTTTTTTTCTCAGCTGGATGCCTATGATTTGTTCTTGGAACATAGCTCCAATATCTACCTACAATCTCAGATCCATAGTAGGAAATCTCTGGTAAGCCCACAGTTTGACTTGCCATATGTGCAGTTCATCACTCAGTCAAGGACTTGAAGGGAATCCATATTCAGAATTCTGGATCCCCCCATTTCTGTGCAGCCTTCACCCTTCTGGTGCCCCACTCCAGATTCCAGCTGCTTTAGCAGCCCTAAATTCTGGTCTCTGCCTTCTCAGCTCAGAGATGCCACTGCTTCTGCTTAGACTCCAAGTCCTTGTTACACAGTCAGGAAAATGTCCCTACACAGAGATGCAGAGAAAATGTGGGGCTCTTTTTACGTATCTGCCTTCTGTCAATAATCACAGTCTTGCACTGTCTATTGTCCAACATGTGAAAAGTTGCCTCATATATTTTGTTCAGTTTTATCACAGTTTATGGCAGAAGAATTAATCCAGCATCAAGGTATTACATCAAGGCATTACATCAAGGCAAGTAGCAGAATCAAGATATTACATCAAGGCAAGTAGCAGAAGCTCTTGCACACATTCCTTTAAACTGTTGTTATTCTCTCTCACTCTTTCCATTTCTATTTCTCCTCTTTTCTCCCTATCCCCAATTTGTATAATTTATGAGCTTGAGTTGAATGAATAGGTAGTGCTAAATAATTTTGATAGAATATCTCAGAACTTTAAGATCTTGTAATGATGATGGAACACTTTGAAAGTATTACAATCAAGTTTTGTAGAGTTTCTGAAGTTAAGCAAAAATGTTTAAAATTTATTTTAAAAAGTCTTTCCTCCCACACTTTTCCTTTTTCATGAACAAGCGAGTATCAGCAATATTCTGCTACCATGTTGTCCTTCATAAACCTTCCTTTGCTTATTTTTATTCAAGTCAAAATAAAAATAGAAAATTCAGAAAATCTCAAGTGATCCAAATTCTCATTTCCCGATTTGTGAAGTTAGTCCGATCTCACTGCCACACAACCAATAGAACATAAGGGTCTTTCTAGCCATATTTAAAGACTGTGGAAACCTATCCGTCCCCAAACTACAAAAGATTTAGATGACAAAGTAAACAAAAGAAAGTTTAAAAAATTTTTAAAACATTTACATGAAATGAATAGCTCCACAAATAAAGCATATTTTTGCCAAGCATGAGTTTCTCAATTGTTCTAGATACTAGATATGCTCATTCAAACAAATGCTTAGAGACAGACAGCGTTAACTTACCCATTAGGCACAGTGCCAAGGGCCCATAATACTCTCAAGGGCATACGAAAAATGTTTTCATTTCTTTTAAACATTTCTTTTTAATTTTTAGTTATTCTTATGATTAAAAATGTAGGTCAAAGAAAATGTTTACTATGTAATCTTAATATATGCCAATACTGTCATAAAATATAATTGTGTGTTTGTGTCTGTGGAGATAGATACAAACTGACAACTATTTTCGGATTTTCCAGAAACCTCAGTTTCTCATAAAACCCGAACACTGTCTGATTGTAGAGTGCGAAGCCCCAGGTATTTTTCCACTGGACTAGATAAGGCATTTTTCCCTCTACGTTCCTGGAGGTGCTAATCTCATCCTAACCCATTTCCCTCTTACATTCTGGCTTGCCTGAACTACACTGACTTGCAAAGTAGTTGGGCAGGCCGATAATTAGAAGATATTGGCTAGATGGTACTCTGGGTAGCTACACATCTCCATGCCCTCTTTTAATTTACTATATAACAGATGTATCTTAGCGGCTGCTATACATCTGCTTTACATTTGCTTTAAACAAGCGAAAGATGGACTTGCTATCTCCCTATTTCAAAGCCCTCAATCTCTTTGAAGCAGCCCACACCGTAACAGGTTTCTGTCTAAGCACTGGCTTCCAACCCACGGCCCATTTGCAGAGCCAGGATAATAATCACATTGACAACTCTTAAAGTCTCAAACCTTAGTTGAGGTTACCAGGTTCACTGAGGTTCCCAAGTTTTCTTAAATACTTATCAGTCATAGCTGTTCAAGCAAGTGATTTCTATATTCCAATCATTAGTTTCATAACAGAAGTACTCTTTGTATTCAGAGTGACCAACATAATTTTCAACAAGAGAAAAGGATATGTAAGAAAATAAAATGCTGTTTTCAAAGACATTGAAAAGAAATCTTACATGTAAATCTAATACGCAGGATAATTAATAGCAGAGTGTTCTGGGTTAAAGCTTGGAATGAAAGATGGATAGCATGCTCGGCTCTAACCATCAGTCTCCTTAAATCTCTTTGATTCAGTGAATTTTAATCAGCTTAATCAGAAGACATAGATCCCAGTTAGTTCCAGCTCTACTACTGTTGTACTCACTGGCAAAACATTTTTGCTTTTAGTATCAGTTTCCTCAGAAATAAGATAGACATATAAACATAAGTCTTAGCTATGTTCAAAATACCATTACCATCAAATGAACATTTCTGCCTCAAAGGCATTTGGTAAAAATTTTTTAGATAAGAAAAATAAATGTATACTATTGTTGTTCTTTTATTTCATCACAATGACACCAATATTTTAAATTTCGTAGGTCTTTTCTCCACTTGCCATAATGGTATCCATCACAAAATCTGATTCACTTTTTGGAATTTTTAAATGTTTTATATATCAGACTTCAATGTAACGTTGACCCTTGAAGAACACAGCTTTAAACTGTGAAGGTCCACTTATATGTGGATTTTTTCCAAAAAATGTATTGGAACATTTTTTAGAGATGTACAACAATTTGAAAAAAAATCACATAAAGAATGAGTACCCCAGAAATATCAAAAAATTAATTTGAAGGTATGTCATGAATGCATAAAATATATGTAGGTACTAGTCTTTTACTAGTACCTTTTTTTACTAGTACCTTTTTTACTAGTACCTTTTTTTACTAGTACCTTTTTTTACTAGTAAAAAAAGGTACTAGTAAATTTTATCATTTACTTCCATAAAATATATATAAATCTATTATAAAAGTTAAAATGTATCAAAACTTATGAACTTATGAACTTAGAATGCACATGGTACTATTTGCAGTTAAGAGAAGTGTAAACAAATGTAAAGATGCAGTATTAAATAATAACTGTATAAAATTAACTGTAATACCTACCATACAACTATAATAATTTTGTAGCCACCTTGTGTTGCTATTGTGGGTGAGCTCAAGTGCTGGGAGTATCACCCTATGATGCTAATCATCTCTGAGTGAGCAGTTCATCTTTCCAGTAAATTGCGTATCACAGTAAAAAGTAATCTCTCACAGTTCTCACGTATTTTTCATCATATTTAGTGCAATGCTATAAATCTGGAATAACACCATGGCTCGCATATGAAGTGGCACTAGTGATGCTGCAAGTGCTCCCAAGAAGCTGAGAAAAGTTACATTACAAGAAAAACTTGAATTGTTTCATATGTACCATAGATTAAGGTCTGCAGCTGAGGTTGCCCACCTTTTCACGAGTTCAGTACCAAAGGCATGAATACAGCATAAGAAGGATGGTTAAAAAAAAAAAAAGAAAATTTATGAAGGTGTTGCTACAGCTGTGCCAACAGGTATGAAAACCTTGCACTTTTTGCAAATTACCCTTTTCTGTCATATTGAAAATGCAGTTTTTATATGGGTGCAGGATTGCTATAAGAAAAGCATACCTGGCCAGGCGTGGTGGCTCACGTCTGTAATCCCAGCACTTTGGGAGGCCGAGGCAGGCGGATCACAAGGTCAGGATATCGAGACCATCCTGGCTAACATGGTGAAACGCCGTATCTACTAAAAATACAAAAAATTAGCCGGGCATGGTGGTGGGCGCCTGTATTCCCAGCTACTTGGGAGGCTGAGGCAGGAGAATGGTGTGAACCCAGGAGGCAGAGCTTGCAGAGAGCCGAGATTGCGCCACTGCACTCCAGCCTGGGTGACAGAGCAAGACTCCATCTCAAAAAAAAAACGAAAAGCATACCTATAGAAAAAGTTATCATTATATTACAATTTAAAGCAAAAGGAAGGTGAATGATCGAAAGCTGGAGAATTTAATGCCAGCAAAGGATGGTTTGGTAATTTTAGAAAGAGGCTTGGCTTAAAAATGTCAAGATCACAAGAGAAGCAGTTTCTGCCAACCAAGTAGCAGCAGATGAGTTCCCAGACACATTGGAGAAAACATACCTCTTATGAACAGGTTTTTAATGCAGACAAAACTGCTCTATTCTGGGGGGAAAAAATGCCACAAAGAACACGTATTAGTAAGGAAGAGAAGCATCAGGATTTAAGGGAGGAAGCAGCAGACCAACACCACTATTTGTGCAAATGCAGTCAGGTTTATGATCAGGACTGCCCTTATCTATAAATCTGTTCCCCAAGCCATAAGAAGAAAGATAAAGACCAGCTAAGCTTTTGGTTGTATAATGAGAAGCCCTTTTTGCCACACTGCCTAAGAAGATGAGAACAGCTTTCTGCATTGGTTCCATTGATTCTTTATTCCTGAAGTCAAGAAGTACCTTGCAAATAAGCGGGCTGTGTTTCAAAGTTCTTTTGATACTGGACAATGCCCCAGTCACCAGAATCCCATAAGTTCAGTACTAAAGGCATAAAACTGGTCTACTTGCCCCCAAACACATTATCTCTCATTCAGTCTCTAGATCAGGGGTCATAAAGGATTTTTAAGGCACATAGTACTCAACGGAAAGAACTGTCAATACTATGGAAGAGAAGCCCAACAGAGAGAACATCATGAAAGTCTGAAGAGATTACACCATTGAAGAGACCATGGTTGTTATAGAAAAACCTGTGAAAGCTATCAAGGCCGAAACCATAAATTCCTGCTGGACATAACTCTGTCCAGACTTTGTACATGACTTCACAAGATTTAGAACAGTGCCAATCAAGGAAGTCATGAAAGAGACTGTAGATATGCCCCCCTCACGCCCCTCCAAAAAAAAAGGTAATGGATGAAAGGTTTGGAGACATGGATCTGGGAGAAATCCAAGAGCTAACAGACACCACACCAGAGGAATTAACAGAAGATGACTTGAACTCTTCGAGTGCATCCGAACCATGCCAGACAGTGAGGAAGAAGACACAGAAGCAATGCCAGAAAACAAAGTTAAATTAGACAATCTGGCAGAAGGGTTCCAATTACTCAAGATAGCTTTTGATTTCTTTTATGACATGGATGCTTCTATGACATGGGCGCTAAAACACAGTGGAAGAAGGGTTGGTAGTGTAAAGAAACATTTTTAGAGAAATGAAAAAGCAAAAAAAGTCAGATACAAATTACAATGTACAGTTGTCCCTTAGTATACATGGGGGATTGGTTCTAGGTTAGCATGTAAGCTTACCAAATCCACGTATACCTAAATCAATATATACAAAATCTCTGAATACTCAAGTCCTGCAGTCAGCCCTGCAGAACCCAAGTATACAAAAAGGCAGCCCTCCATACATGTGGGTTTTGCATCCCAAAATACTGTACTTTTTATCTGCATTTGGTTGAAAAAAATACAAATATAAGTGAATCCCTGTAGCTCAAGCCCATGTCGTTCAAGAGTCAACTGTATTTCCGTAAAGTCACACAAAGTGTGCCTATCTCTGCTTCTACCTCCTCCACCTCTTCCACTTCCCCAAGACAGCATGACCAACTCCTATTCTTCCTCCTTCTCATCCTACTCAAGATAACCAGGATGAAGACTTTTATGATTCTCTACTTCCACTGAAATGAATAGTAAATATATTTTTTCTTCTTATGGTTTTCTTAGTAGCATTTTCTTTTCTCTAGCTTACTGTAAGAATACAGTACGTAACATGGATGCAGCTGGAAACCATCATTCTCAGCAAACTATCGCAAGAACAGAAAACCAAACACTGCACGTTCTCACTCATAGGTGGGAAATGAACAATGAGATCACTTGGAACATCACACACCGGGGCCTATCATGGGGAGGGGGGAGGGGGGAGGGATTGCATTGGGAGTTATACATGATGTAAATGACGAGTTGATGGGTGCTGACGAGTTGATGGGTGCAGCACACCAACATGGCACAAGTATACATATGTAACAAACCTGCACGTTATGCACATGTACCCTAGAACTTAAAGTATAATAATAACAAAAAAAAAAGAAAATGAGGCACATATACACCACGGAATAATATGCAGCCATAAAAAAGGATGAGTTCCTATCCTTTGTAGGGACATGGATGAAGCTGGAAACCATCATTCTGAGCAAACTATCACAAGGAGAGAAAACCAAACGCCGCATGTTCTCACTCATAGGTGGGAATTGAACAATGAGAACACTTGGACACAGGGTGGGGAACATCACACACCAGGGCCTGTTGTGTGGTGGGGGGAGGGGGAGGGATAGCATTAGGAGATATACCTAATGTAAATGACGAGTTAATGGGTGCAGCACACCAACATGGCACATGTATACATACATAACAAACCTGCACGTTGTGCACATGTACCCTAGAACTTGAAGTATAATACATTAAAAAAAACTTTAAAATAAAAATAAGAAAAAAAAGAATACAGTACATAATACAGATACATAGAAAATATGTGTTAATCAACTGTTTATGTTATTGGTAAGCCTATCAATAGTTAAGTTCTGAGGGAGTCAAAAGTTATAGCTGGCTTCTGACTGCTTGGGTGGGGGTGTTGCCACCCCAAACTTCTGCATTATTCAAGGGTCAACTGTATTTCATTTGTATTGTAGATTACAGGCTAAAAATGTGTTAAACCAATGCTTTTCAGAACCTTTCACACACTGCCTATTCCATAAAGCTTTTCACAATCAAAAAAGTATCTATCATGCTACTTGTTTATGGACTAGAACAAAGGGTGGGACACTTACTCTGTAAAGGGCCAAGTAGTAAATATTTTAGGCTTTGTGGGCTAGAGCCCCTGTTACAACTACTCAAATGCCCCATTGCCTGTGAAAGCAGTCATAGATAATATGTAAAGAAATGGGCATGGCTGTCCCAATAAAACATTATTTACAAAAATAGGCAGCCAGATGGATTTGGCACCAAGGCCATAGTCTGCCAAACCCTGCTCTAAAACAGTGTTTCTCAATCTATACTGTTCATACTAATCATGTGAAATCTCAATGGAGATTCTGATTCCGTACATCTGGGTGGGGCCTGAGATTCTGCATTTCTAACCATCTCATAGTTGACTGATGATGATACTATTCAAAGAATCATATTTCTGAGTAGCAAGGCTCTGATAAGCCCCATGAGAAGAGAGGTCCTACATAATTAGTAATTATTTACTATCTGGCCTGAGTGCCTAGAACAGTGTCTAACATGTAATAAAGCCACTCAATAAATATTTAAGAAATGAACAAATACACTTCTAACAGAATATCATGCTCTGCCTTATATCATTATTAAGTGTGTCATCCTTTATGAGGCTCATCCTTATGTTCACCTTATTAGCATGTAAGCTTACCAAATCTAGCAATCTCTGTAACACAGTAGATTTTCTAATAAATGCTAATTGATTAAATCAGAGCTTTGGTCTATGTACACACTACAAAAGCTAGTTGTTGACAAATTCATCCCAAATTCTTCTGCTGTGTTCCTCCACAATGATCATCTTGTATTTCCTTAAGCTTTCTACAGTCCTTGTACTTCAAGGTCATTGTACATTCCACTTTCCTTGACAGGAACATCCTTCCCTAATCTTTCAAGTCTAAAGATAAATATCACCTCTTTAGAAAGCAGTGCAGTAAGTGTCCTTACCTTCTCCCACACTCCTTCTGCACTCCAAATGCAGTTCTCTAGCTCAGCCACGGGTGTCTTCTTTAAAGCACTCACCACATTTCACAATTACAGTCATGCATTGCTTAACAACAGGGATATGTTTTAAGAAGTGTATCATTAGCAATTTCATCATGTTGTAAACATCATGGAGTGTTGTTACACAAACCTGGATGGTACAGCCTACTATACACCTAGGCTACATGCTATAGACTATTGCTCCTAGGCTACAAACCTATTCAGCATGTTACCATACTGAATACTACCAGCAATGGAAACACAGTGGTAAGTACTTATATATCTAAATATATCTAAACAAAAATGGTACAGTAAAAATATGGTATAAGAGATTTAAAAAAAAAGGTATATTTTAATTAGACACTTAACAGAAATGGAGTCTATAGGACTAGAGGTCAGGTCTGGGTGAGTCAATGAGTGAGTGAAGGCCTAAGACATTACTGTACTCTACTGAAGACTTTATAAACACTGTATACTTAGGCTACATTAATTTTATAAAAATAAATTTTCATTCTTTAGTAATAAATTAACACTGGCTTACTGTAACCTTTCTACTTTACAAACTTTTTAATTTTTTAACTCTGACTCTCGTGATAACAGAGCTTAAACACAAATACCTTGCATAGCTCTACTAAAATATTTTCTTTATATCCTTATTCCATAATCTTTTTGTGTATTTAATTTTTTTTCCTTTTAAAACTTTTTTTGTTAAAAATTAAGACACAAACATACACATTAACCTAGGCCTACATAGGTTCAGGATCATCAAGACATCACTAGGCTATAATAATTTTTCAGCTGTATTATAACCTTAGGGGACCACTGTCATATATGCAGTCCATCACTGACTGAAACATCATTATGCAGTTCATGACTACATTTTATTTATTTATATGGTGATTTTTAAAAATCTCATTTACTCCACTAGAATGTAAGCTCAATACTGTATTTACCTTACTCACCACTGAATCCCTACCAATTAGCACAGTTCCTGACACATGTAAACACAAAATTATATTTACTGACTGAATGGATAATTATTCACATTCACAAAGAATTTATTTCATTATCCTTATATTTAAGAAGTATCTGCATTATTTAAAAAAAAAAAAAACACTGCCTTTTATCTGAGTGGGACCACAGAAGCCAAATTTGTACTTCATGATGCTGCTCTCTCAACAATAACTAATTAGATCAAGAGGGAATATCTGCTCTAAGTTGGTCTACATTTTCTCTCGTGGTATTTTCGGGACTGGGACTGACACTCTGGTGTCTCTATGTGGGTCACTTTAACTGACTAAGTAGTAGTGGTACGTAACTATATTTGGTCATGTACATCCTTGAAAGTACTAAAAAGTAAATCTACAAAGTGTAAAGAAGGAAGAGACATGTAGATAGAAGCAAGCATAAAAGATGGGAAGAGTATTACCTATGTTCCTAATAGCTTTACCTATGGCAAATTCCAGTTCTTCATGAAGCCAAGATGTTCTTTGTGATTTCAGGAGTTATCCCAATATCCTTCTACATTTCCATTTTCAGATAGGCTGAAATGGGTTTCTGGTAATTACAACCAGTATTTTTCTAACTAAACATATGCAGTTTATAAAAGAACATACAGAAGCAAAAATACAGCCCAAAGTGTCAAAATTGCAGGAGGGAAAAATGTTGAGTGATCTTCAAGTTTTCAATAACTAGACTCTAGTAATCAAAGGTACGATTATAAAATATTATATGTTTAGTGAAAAGATAAACACTATCAACAAATAAGAGTATGTCAAAACTAATATACTTTAAAATGAATAAATACTTCAATAATTCCTTCAGCAAAACATTTGTCATCAATGGACACTTAGTTCCAAAATTATTCAAAATACTACCTGCCAGGTAGCTGGCCCTAAGTACATTTTTAAAAGTAAAAAATTAACAATCCTTTCCATGAACTAATTGAAATAAATACTTCTTTAACCCAAAAGAAACAGGAGAAGCGAGCAAAATGTTGTGCAATATTTGGGATAAAAATGAACTTAAGAGAGAAAGGATAGGAAACGATCACACCCAACTAGAATTCTATTACTCAGACATACAGGGAAGGAGATGTGACAAGCAAGAAACCTGAGCCAATAAACTCCCTAAGCCAATCCTACAATAAACTCCTACAAGCCAATCACCTCAAAATGTCAATCAGTTCTGGTAACTCCTGCAGCCAACTATTCCTATTAATTAAAAAAAAAAAATTGCTAATTGAGTAATCCATGTTTTTGTTAGGAAGTTGAAATGGAAATGACAAAATCCTAGCAGTTTTATTTTGTAGCACAATTCAAAGTATCCATTATTTTCCAAGAGCAAATGAAATGTCAAAAACATTCTTGCTGTAGATATTTAGTTGCTTTCTGCCAAATTAATGAAAGGAAAATATTGCACTTTGAATTGGTTAATTACCATGAATCCTTCTGCAAAGGGCTCCTGCTTGCAGAATTAAGCCAGCTTTAGTTGGCACACTGCCCTAATATTCATAGAGACTAGACTATAGGCTCCACTGTACTCGAGACATTTTAGTTTTTGGCATCATTCATCAGCTTACAAATCATCAGTCCTAACTACTATAGACATTCAACTGTCTGAAATAAACAGGGCAGAAAGCACCTGCATTTAATGGGGATGTACCACATTCTGCTTCTTTGAAATTTTAAGAGCTAGACTTAGAATACAGAATGAACAAGAATACCCTGATTTATATAGCTTCTAGAAACTAGAGCTGCTTTAACAAAATTCCTCTGGTAACAAAGCTACTCCAAGGAAATCCTCTAAGAAGGCGGCAACTTCACACAAGGGGGATCTTAGAGAAGTTATTTTTCTTCAGTACTAGGCCAGAGTTCATGGAGCTATTTCAGGTTTAGGTCTCTTAAGAGTCCATACATAGACCTCATTCCACCCTACTTTCTGGGATTTGAAGTTAAAAGGTGCTGATTTGCCTATTTCAAAACCTCATTAAATAACCATTGCAGTATTCAAGCCTAACCCCATCTCTCCTTTCACCCTTCTTCATGTGATTCACTTACCTGGAGAAACTGCAAGACCTGAATGCCCTCTCTCTATGTGAGATGTCATATTAAATATATTTCCTTAAAATTGGGTAGGGAAATGCTTCTCAACTTTTTGAAAAATATATTCTACCAACCCTTCTATATTTTAGAATGGGTAGAAAAAGAATGGGTAGAGAGACAGAGATGAAAAAAACTAATGATGTGTATATTTTCTTTTTCCTTTCCCTAAATAAAATGGAAAAAAGAAGATCTTGAATAAAGAGAAACATACTGATAAACCTGAGAATACAAGCTGGCCATCTCCAAGATGTTCTCCATGTGATCGTAAATAAGCATGTCAGGCTTCAGTGTGTCACTTCCTCAGAGTCTTGCATCCGGGAATGGGAAGAGCGAAGAAGCCGACAGTTGATCCTAAAAAAGGTCATTCAAAACCAACTACAATGTTCATATACTTTCACATTTAAGTATTACGGCAAATGCAAAATTAGCAAGCAGTGCTTTTTAGAACTGACAAAATAACCTGTACAAATCCTCAGTCAAAAATACTTAGATGACATTAGACTTCAGTCTTGAAGAACTTGATATAGTAAGTCCATATCTATCTTTAAATAAATTGGAGTTAGGTCAAGAGGACAACTGAGATGCTTAAAGGGTCTAGAAACCATGAAAAATATAGTGTAATAACAGAAAGAAGGTAGAAAAAGAGAAAGAAAGAACAGATGGGATAAAGAACAAACGGCAAGATGACAAAAGGAACCATATCAAAAATAATAGTAGTAAATGCAAATGATCTAAACACTTCAATTAAAAATTAAAAGGCAGAGATTAATAGACTCCTATAAAAGCAAGACATAACAACATGCTGCCTTTGAGAAATACACATTAAATACAGACACATACAAGTTAAAAGCAAAAGGATAGAAAAAGATATATCACACTAATACCAGTCAAAAGAAATCTAGTGGCTATACTAGTATCAGAAAGAAAGTTGATTTCAGAACAGAACTATTATCAGGAATACAGAGAATAATTTCATAATGATAAAGTGGTCAATTCATCAAGACGACATAATAATTTTAAATGATTATGCACCAAATAACAGAGCTCAAAATATATGAATCAAAAACTGACAGAAAGCAAGATTTATAACATTCTGGCCATAAAACAAGTCTCAAATTTAAAATGATTCGAGCTATAACAGTATGTTATCTGCTCACAATTGAACTAAATTAGAAAACAGTAACAGAAAGGTCTCTAGAATACCCACAAATATTTTGGAGCTAAGTATAAAACTTCTAAATAAACCAGAGGGTCAAAGAAGAAACAAAAACAGGGATTAGAAAGTATTTTAAACTGAATGAAATTTTTAAAAAAACAAAAATTGTAATAAGCCACTAAAACAGTACTTACAGGGAAATTTATACTACTAAATACCTATATCAGAAAATAAGAAAGGTCTTAACTTAATAGCCTCTGCTTCCACCTTGAGAAATCAGTAAAAGAGTAAATCAAGCCTCAAGAAATGAGAAGAGAGAAAGTAAGGATCATGGCCAAATTCATTGAAACAGAAAACAGAATAATAGAAAAAAAATCAGTGAAAACGAAATCTCATTCTTTGAAATCGTCAACAAAACTGATAAACCTCTAGACAGACTGATCTGAAATTAAAAGATAAAAATTAGGAATTTCAGGAAGGAGAGGTGGCATCATTACAGAATCTATAGATAATATGGGAATATTTTAACAACTTTATGCCGATAAGTTTGAGAATTTAATAGCAGAAGTAATCAATTCCTTGAAAGACTCAAATTACCTAATCTCACTCAAGAAGAAACAAATAATATAATATACCTCTATCTATTGAAGAAATTGAATTTATAATTTAAAACCCTTCCCACAAGAAAAACTCCAGGCCCAAATGACTTCTACCAAAGTAAAGAAGAAACAACACTAACAATACTAACATGTTTGCCAAACATTGCAGAGGAGAGAATATTTCCCAACCTAGGCTATGAGACCAGCGTTACTTTAATACACACGGAGATATTACAAGAAAAGGAAACCACACACCAGTATTTCTCATGTACATAAATGTAAAAATCTTAAAAGGTTGAATCTAATATTCATAAAGGATAATACATCAGAACTACATAGAGTCAGTCTCGGGATCTGAAAGTTTGTTTAGGGCTTCAGACCACCTTAAATGTAATCTACCATACTAAGACATTAAAAAAGAAAAACTTAACGATCATCTAAATAGGCACCTGAAAGTATTTAACAAATTCTAACATTCATTTCCGATAAAAACTCTCAGCAAAGTATCAATAAAAGAATTTTTTCCACCTATTAAAAGGCATCTATTAACAACTTGCAGTTAACATCATATTTAAAGATGAAAAATTAAGTATCTCTTCTCTATGATCGGGAACAAGACAGAAATGTCTGCTTTCATCACTTCTGTTCAATACTGTGCTGGACATTCTAGCTAGTGCAATCAGCAAAATAAAAGAAATAAAAAGTATCCAGATTTTAAAGAAATAAATAAAATTATATTCAGACAACATAATCATCTACACAGAAAGTTAGCATCTATAAAATCATTATAAGAACGAGTGAGTTTAACAAGGTTGCAAGATACAAAATCAGTATTTAAATCAATTGTATATCTACCTACCAGTTATTAAAACTTAAAAGCTGCAATTAAAAAATAAATTTATAATAGCATCCACAAACACAAAATACTTAGGAATAAATCTGACAAAAGATGTGCAAGATCTATACACTGAAAACTACAAAAAATACTTCTGAGAGAAATTAGAGGGCTAAGAGGTATAACTTGTTCATGGGTTACATGACCCAATATTGTTAACATGTCAAGTCTTGCTAAATTCATTTAAAGATCTAATGCAATCCAAATCCCAAATCCCAACAGGCTTTTTCAGCAGAAATTGACAAGTTGATTCTAAAATTCATATGGAAATCCAAAGGACTTAGAATAGCAAGAATACTTAGAATAGCACCTTTGATAAAGAAAAAGTAAAAAGGAGAGCTAACACTACCTGATTTGAAGACTTACTGTAAGTGTGCAACAACCAAGTCAGTATGTTATTGGGGTAAAGACAAACAAACACACCAATGAAATAGAATACAGAATTTCAAAACTGACCCATATATAAACAGATAACCAATTTTCAAGAAAGATGCAAAGGCATTCAAGTAAAGAAAGAATAGTTTAACAAGTATTGTTGGAACAAATGGATATCCATATTTTCAAAAATGAACTTTGATCCACAGCTAACACCATATACAAAACTAACTAAAAATGAATTGCAGGATATAGGCTAACAACTCTGAAGTTGCTTTATATGTATACTGGGTTTGTACAACCAAGTAAATGGATGATGGAAGCCATGTTTCTCATTGTTGGAGAGAGACATTAACGATAATAAACCAAACTAAAAAGAATTACAGTGTATGAGATTAGAGTCAGAGACACCAGTATGAATGCATTTTGTTTATATATATATATACAAACGGACAGCTACAGAATTAATTTGAGAGAGAGTGAGAGAGATCCATGGGTTAGCACATTTACATGTTTCCTGGTTCTGTCTGCCAAGCAAACCTAGACATAGTGACACCCTGTGGCAACAACCAGCATATTCAGTGTCCAGGTCTTAATTTCTATATAATAAGCTCTAAAAACAAGAACCACGGTTCCTTTGAGAAATGGATGATTCTGGCGCTGGGGCATAGAAAATAAAAGACTTGGGCATCTCGTAGTATCAAAAAGTAAAATGTGCTCAACAAAAAAGATGGAGGGTAACAAGTTAAGGAGACACAGGAGCCAACCTAAAAGAGTTCCCAATGGCCAAAGCTGGAACGAGTAACAAAATAATGTACTATTTGAATGTAAAGTATAAAATATGAGGCCATACTGATAAATGATTGAAGAAATAAATCGGAGAGAAGACATAAATATTTGTATAGAAGAATTTCAAATAACTTATGTATATACCCACATCTCTGGGAGATAGAACATAATTCCCTCCTCTATAAAACCTTCTCCTCCTTGGGCATAGGCTACGTGACTTGTTTCCAAAAAACAGACTATAGAAAGAGTAAAAAGAATGAACTTTACCAGCCTGGCATGGTGGCTCATGCCTGAATCCCAGCACTTTGGGTGGCCCAGGAGAGCAGATCACCTGAGGTCAGGAGTTCGAGACCAACCTGGTCAACATGGTGAAACCCCGTCTCTACTAAAAATACAAAAATTAATCAGGCGTGGTGGCATGCACCTGTAATCTCAGCTACTTGGGAGGCTGAGGCAGGAGAAACGCTTGAACCCAGGAGACAGAGGTTGCAGTGAGCTGAGATCACGCCATTACACTCCAGCCTAGGCGACAAGAGCGAGACTCGGTCTCAAAAAAAAAAAAAAAAAACAAGAATTAACTTTACCATAGAGTAACCTAGCTAATATTACCATAGTCAGGTAATCAAGGTTAAGCAACACCAATGATAAAGGTATGTTGATACCACATGATGTGATGAAAAAGGCACTTCTCCCCCAAAAAAATCCAAACCCCTGTGTAATCAAGAAGAAAACATCGGACAAACCAAAATTTAAGGATACTCTACAAAATATCTGGTCAGTACTGCTCAAAACTGTCAAGGTCATGAAAAATAAGGGAAAACGGAAAAGTCATCAAGGATCAGAGCTAAGGAGACACAAAAACTAAACAAAATGTAGAAACCTGGAACAGAAACAGGTATTAGTGGAAAAACTGATGAAATCCAAATAAAGTCTGAAATATAGCCAACAATAATGTACCCTCTAGTTGCCTAGTTTTAACAACTATATCATGGTTATTTAAGACGTTCACAAAGGGAGAAAATGAATAGGGGTACATGCGCACCTCTGTACTACCTCTGCAACTTTTCTGCAAATCTAAAATTATTCCAAAGTAAAAAGTTTATTATAAAAATGGATTATAGACCTAAGTGTAAAAAATAAAAACACAAAGCTTCCAGAAGAAGACATAAAAATATTTTTGGCATTGATTTTGGCAAAATTTATTAATTATAATGCTAATAGCACAATCCATAAAAGATAAAATAAATTAGACTTAATTAATCAAAATTAAAATTTTCTGCTCTTTGAAAGACACTGTACAGGAAGGAAAAGAAAAAGCAGGTGAGGCTCTGCAAACATATATCCAATAATCGTCTTATATCCATAATGTAAAGAACTCGCAAAACTCAAAATAAACAACCTGATTAAAAGTGAGCAAAAGATTTGGACAGTCACTCAAGAAGACATAAAGTGGCAAATATGTACAAATTAAGAAGGTACAAATTAATACCACAGAAAGAAACCACTACACATCCATTAGAATGGCTAACATTTTATTTTCTTCAACTTTTAAGTTCAGGGGTACATGTGCAAGATGTGCAGGTATGTTACATAGGTAAATGTGTGTCATGATGGTTTGCTGCACAGATCATCCCGTCACCTAGGTATTAAGCCCAGCATCCATTAGCTATTCTTCCTGATGCCCTGCCTCTCACCACCAACCCTCTCCAAAAGGCCCCAGTGAATGTTGTTACCCTCCATGTGTCCATGTGTTATCATCATTCAGCTCCCAACTATAAGGGAGAACATGTGGTGTTTGGTTTTCTGTTCCTGTGTTAGCTTGCTGAGGATAATGACTTCCAACTCCATCCATGTCCCTGTAAAGGACATGATCTCATTCCTTTTTATGACTGCATAATATTCCATGATGTATATGTACCACATTTCCTTTATCCAGTCTATCATTGATGGGAATTTGGGTTGATTCCATGGCTTTGCTATTTTGAACAGAGCTGCAATAAACATACATATGCATGTATCTTTATAAAAGAATGATTTACATTCTCTTGACTATATACCCAGTAGTGGGATTGCTGAGTCAAATGGTATTTCTGCCTCTAAGTCTTTGAGGAATTGCCACATTGTCTTCCACAATGGTTGAACTAACTTACACTCCCAACGATGTAAAAGTATTCCTTTTTCTCTGTAACCTTGCCAGCAGCTGTTTTTTGACTTGTTAACAATAGAATGGCTAAAATTTTAAAAATTGACCACATCAACTGTTGGTAAGGATGTAGAGAAATTGGAATTCCCAACAACGCTGTTTGGAATCTAAAACAGTGCAACCAGTCTGTATAACAGTTTGTGAGTTTCTTAAAAATTGAAATACATATCCACCATATCACCCAAGCAATTCTACTCCTAGGGATTTATCCAAAAGAAAGCATTTGTTCAAAATCATGTACACCAACAGTCAGAAGAGCTTTAACCATAACAATCAATAAATAGACATAACTCAATTATCTACCAGCAGGTGAATATATAAACTCATTGTGGTATATCTATTTGATATACCACAGCATTGATGAGTAATTACTACTCATCAAATAAAAGGAATGAACTGCTATTACAGACAACAATATAGATGAATTTCAAAATAATTATGCTAAGTGAAAGAAGTCACACAGAAAGAATGCACGCTGTATTATTTAATTATTATAAAGTTCTGGAAAATGTAAACTAATACACAGTGACAGAAAACAGAAGAGAAATTGCAAGGGTAGGGAGGGACAGAGCTTGGTGGGGCAGGGAGAGTCAAGAGAAAGAGAATAGGGACACGGAAACTTCTGGGGTGACAGTATATAGACTATCTTGATTGTAGTGTTAGTTTTCACAGCTATATACTACATCAGAACTTACCAAATTACACAGTTTAAATATATGCTGTTTATTGTATGCCAAATATACCACAACAAAGTTGTTTTTCACAAAATCAACGACTGGCAAAACTGGGAATACACTAAACCCAGAAATGATAAAGCCTCAAAAAAGGAATCCTGGCATTTGCCAAACAGCTGATGGCATAGCAAGTAAAATGCTGATTAGATTTGGTCTGTGTGGTTTCAGGAGAGAATCAGTACCTACAGAGGAGAAATTAAAAGGAAGCTGTATCAGCTACACCAATGGAATATACTGACAATTGAAGCTGTCTGAACATAGAATGGACTGCTTTGTAAGATAAAGCTCTCTCTCAGTCACAGAAAGAGTTGAAGCAGAAACCCAAATGATCACTTTGTTAGGCAAGGGTCTAGGAGAAATTCCCATGTGGGACAGGAGACAGACAGTACTTCCTGATTTTTAATGCCAGTCATCAGGAAATCAAAATAAACAGTTTGTACTTGGGGAGAAATATATTTAATCACATTCATCAAACTTTAAAGCCACCAATACCCAACACTTTGAATGGTTTAAAGTATTTGGGACCCTGTGGGTTAATGAATGCACTTGCCAATGTTCAACTGAGTTATCTTTCACGTAGGGAAAGCAATAAAGAAATCTTCAAAGATAAACATAGTTTTCTAATGTGTATTTGTCTTTCTGTTTGTGTTTTTCATATAGTAAGTTATTACAAATTTATTGAGAGAAGGGAGCATTTATAATGTTTACTATGCAATTTTAAGCAGTTAAGAGTTCAATATATAATATTAATAGCCACTACTTACTGAATATTTATCATAGGCCTAGAAATTTCAGCAAAACATCTTGAACACATGAACTTAACAATACTTCAAGATAGCTATTTTTCCCATTTTACAGATGAAATATCTCAGGGTGAGTGAAGTTAAGGGGATCTGCAGGTTGAGGATCTGAAGTCAAGCCCATCTGGCTTCATAATCCAATCTTACAAGATCATTCCTAGTTCAGTGAAGAAAAATAAGGGCCATCTGATGATCACTGCGTACAGACTCTTTCTTCATTCTCCAAATATTTCCTATATTCCCACCGAATTTATTTTTTAAAAATACAAATTTTCTCATGCTATGCATCCAACTTTGATGGCTTTCGTGCCTTATAATTCCTTAGAGGCAAAGTGTAAATTTGTCAACATGGTGGATAGATCTTCCCGCCTACTTTTCCAGCATCATTTCCTGTTATTTCTCCTGTATTCTAGACATAATAAGATCTTTCAAAGTCCTTTAAAAATGCAATGCATTTGTACTTGCTGTTCTCACTTTTCTGCATGCCCTGATTTCTGGCCTTGTGAATGAACTTTTATCTTTTCAGGATCAGTTTAAATATTGTTTCCTTTGGTGAAGTCTTCTTTGACATTCCAGTCACATTTAGATGTACCTTCTTTTACATGTACACCACTCTATTCATACTGGTATTTATTTATTTGTAGGTTTGTTTCCTGTAAAAACATCTCCTCAAAGACAGTTACTCATCCCTATATCTCCAGTGCCCAAGCCCAATGCCTGATATATGAGAACAGTTCAATAAATGTTGATTGACTGAATGGATAGATGATGGACAGGGGAATGAGTAAACAAACTGATACACAAACTAGTGTTTGAGATTAAGGGGTTACTGGGGGAGTACATAAAAGAAACAGTACTTGCATAGGACAGAGGTATACAAGTTGCCATAATTATAATATAGAACTATACCTTATTAATTTATATTATTTCATCCTAAATGAAGTCTTCATTGAAGCAATTATTACTATCTGTCCTACTTGTGTGATCCTATTAGAAGAGTTTATTTAACCAAAAGAAAAGGTAATATATAATTTGATGCAAAAACTAATTCTCAAGAATGTAAAATGGTTGGAAACCAGGAGATCTGCGAACTACTCTGATTACTTGTCAAGAAGGAGAAAGCCAGAGGAATAACCTTTCTGTGACCTTCTTCCACAAACAAAACTATTCAGAGATTTTACCATTTCAAGATGTAACCTTGTTTAGTGCAGTCCTTCTGCAGATAATGAGACTTACAAAAAAAAAAAAAACATACATACAACTCTCACCATTTAAAATTTCAGATTCCTTTCCCTCTCCATTCTTTATGATTTTCAATTAAAATATTTTTATGCCTGACAATATGTTCGATTAGTTTCCTAAAATCAATCTTAATAAATTAGGGTAATGTATGATACATTTTGGTTTGAGGGGCTTCTTTTATCATCTATTCTCCCACACAGACTTAAAATGGAAATAATTTGGGTTCTTGCTGGACAACGCTGTTTTATGTTAAAATCAGGCTAAAACTAATTCTTTTTTAAAAATGCAAAATAAGATGGAACTTTAAAAAAGTCAAGAAGCTTTGAGAACAATCCTCAGCTAATGGAAAAATTATTTTAATTACATGAGAAATGTTCTAAAGCAATCTTCTGGGTGAAAACAAAGCATTACTTATTCGTTGAGGAAAATGCCTTCTCTAAAGAAGTGTTCACATGTCAGAAGCCCTTAGTCTATGAAATTAATGCCTTATACATGTAGGTTAAAAAAATTCACACCTTGATAATTTTCTTCTAACATGCTGCCTCATTATAGCAATAACATTTTGATCTATGCTAAAAAGCATTCCTTTCTGAAGAATTAAAATGTCTTTTAAAAAACACATAGGAAAAAAAAACTGAAGTGCTCTATAAAGTACTCAGTCAATAACAGTGGACTTCACCTCAGAAGGACAAAAGAAGCAGCAATTTTAAACTCCATTAAGTATAATCATTTTTTTCTGAAACATGATAGTAACACAGAAATAATAACTGAATGATTTCAGAGCCCAGCAATGCAAAAGTTGAGAAATGAAAAATGAAAAGACAAAAATAAAAACTTTGGGCTAAGACATCCATTAAACAAAAGAAGACTATTTCTCAAAAGCTGACATAATTTTCTCAGGTTAACCAGAGAACACAGGATATACAATTTGTTTTGATTTTTTCTTTTACTATTTTCATCTTTGTTCTTGCTCCTTTTATAAATACACAGGTTAACAAAAGGAGGTAAAACTTGTCATCTTTCAAGGGAAACATTTCAGTTCATTCAATATTTGGTTCCATTAAGCATTTTTTGTGTCTCCTGCATGAAGGGATAATAGCCTATAAAATAAAAGGACACCATGCATGAATTAAGAAAGAAGCATTCATAAGAGAATCAAAATCTAATTAGATAAACACACTTCCCTACAGGTGGATATGAATTCAAAAGTCTCTGAAATCTCATATTTAAAGGCTAGCAGTGCTTTTTTAATTATGCTAAAAGTCCCTTGTCTGCTTGATCTCTCATGAACAATTTTAATCAGGCAAGCCTAATATACTCCGTCTCACAGACAACTTAACAGAGCTTTCAACTATGAGCTAATGGGAAGACAAGGAATCACAAGCATTTTTATTAAAAGGGAAAAACGGCCAGCCTAGAGATTTGGCCAGCAATAAAGCAAGATTAAATCATGCTTTTCCCTCACTTAACCTACTTAACTTCAAGAACTACAGACATATAATTAATTTGCTCTTGAGATTTACTCTGTAAACATAAACACATGATTTTAAAAAAATTACATTCTTACAATTCACAGGGGTTTTAGTTTTTTTTTTTCCCCCACTCACAAATGGACTAATATACTAACAATCCTTTTGCCAGAGTCTAAGAGTAATCTCTTAAAAACGATCCTTTCCAAAAAAGGAGAGTCAAAAATCATTCTCTACAGTTGGTAGGGATCTTGACAAATTATCCTGTTCAAAGTTCCGTTTTGACCTTTGCATCCCCAAATCCATTTGCTACATCAGCTGTGTCACCAAGAGTCCTCTGTCCATTCAGAGGCCCTCCCACAATACAGTAGTTCATTATAATCCACGTATTTCTTTTTCTTCTTTAAAAAAAAAAAATAGAGAACGGTCTCACTCTGTCACCCAGGCTAGACTGCAGTGGCACCATCACAGCTTGAATTGCAGCCTCAAATTCCTTCCTAGTCTCAAGTGATCCTCCCACCTCAGCCTCCCAAGTAGCTAGGACTACAGATGCATTCTACCACATCTGGCCAATTCTTCAAATTTTTTGTAAGGGAAGAGTCTTGCTATGTTGCCCAGGCTGGTCTCAAACGTCTAGCCTCGAGTGATCTTTCCACCTTGACCTCCCAAAGCACTGGGTTTGCAGGTATAAGCCACTGCACCCAGCCAAAACCCACATTTTTAAACTGCAATAAACTACCTAAATCTAAATGTAACAATTTTAAACTCTTTTCTTTTAACCAATTCAACCCAGAAAACTCCAAAGAAGTACTAATGGGTGACCTAGGCCCTAAGAATCTGCACCTATGCTACACCTAGTTGGTTCTATTATCTTTATCCCCAAACTACTTTAAAATTAAAAATGAGGCCCTTTGTTTGAGTTTACCCCTAATTAGTTGCTGTGTGATTTGCAGCATGTTCTCAACCCCCTCTGTACCTCATTTTCTCCATCTGTCAAATTGTTACTAATAATACCCTCCCTCAAAGAACAGAGGTAAGAATTAAATGATATATTAATACATAGAAGAGCTACACCTAGCATACTGTAGACACTTAATTTCCTTCTGTTGTGTCCAAGATCATTGTTTCTAGGCTCTTCAAGCATGGGCCTCAACATTTCAAAATTATTTCCCCGTCTCTACACTCAGCTCCATCCCTCTTGAGGATTCCCAGCTATTTTCATCCTAGAGCTCTTGGAGCTTCTCTGCCTCGCACATTTTTTCTATGCACTGGGCATGTTTGCTTATTTATTAGAGATAGTTTCATTTACCCTTGCCTCAGTTTTTACCTGCCTGGTTCTTTTCCTCATTGGTGCTGTGCTTCTTCACTAATTACAACTGTACACTATCAGTTTATTTGACACTTTTCTATTCACATCGATTTAAAAGCCTATTCTTCACAGTTAAACTAAGATATGGAAATTGGCCAGGCACAGTGCCCCACACCTGTAATCCCAGCAACTGGGGAGACCAAGGAGCTCCTAAGCTCAGGAGTTCAAGACCAGCCTGGGCAACATGGCAAGACCCTGTCTTAGCTAAAAAGGAAAAAAAATTAGCGTGTGGAAGTGCATATCTGTAGTCCCAGTCACTCCAGAGGCTGAGGGAGGAGGATCGTTTGAGCCCAAGAGATTGAAGCTACAATTACTGAGGCTGCAGTGAGCTATTACTACACCACCACATTCTAGACCCTATCTCAAAAAAAAAAAAAAAACCTAAGACACAGAAAATTAAAATAGTTTAGGACAAATAGTGATCATCGTAGCCCAGGATAAAAACATTTGGTTAATTCTTTGAAAATGATTTTGGTTTTTCATATGACCCAGCCATCCCACTACTGGGTATATACCCAAAGGATTATAAATTATTCTACTACAAAGACACATGCACACGTATGTTTATTGC